>NC_088415.1:82853547-82970205 GCF_034236695.1 Oncorhynchus nerka
AGGGGTACGTAGTGGTTAGAGTGTTGGACTAGTAATCCCTGAGCTGACAAGGTAAAAATCTGTTGTTCTGCCCCTGAACAGGCAGTTAACCCACTGTTCTAAAGAATTGGTTCTTAACTGACTTGCCGATTTAAATAAATAAAACTTTCCTTCACAATGTCCTCCCACTTCTTAAGTCTCACATGTCCTCTCCCTTCTCCAGTCTCACAATGTCCTCTCCTTCTCCAGTCTCACATGTCCTCTCCCTTCTCCAGTCTCACAATGTCCTCTCCTTCTTAAGTCTCACATGTCCTCTCCCTTCTCCAGTCTCACAATGTCCTCTCCTTCACCAGTCTCACAATGTCCTCTCCCTTCTCCAGTCTCACAATGTCCTCTCCCTTCTCCAGTCTCACAATGTCCTCTCCCTTCTCCAGTCTCACAATGTCCTCTCCCTTCTCCAGTCTCACAATATCCTCCCCTTCTCCAGTCTCACAATGTCCTCTCCCTTCTCCAGTCTCACAATGTCCTCTCCCCTTCTCCAGTCTCACAATGTCCTCTCCCTTCTCCAGTCTCACAATGTCCTCTCCCTTCTCCAGTCTCACAATATCCTCCCCTTCTCCAGTCTCACAATGTCCTCTCCCTTCTCCAGTCTCACAATGTCCTCTCCCTTCTCCAGTCTCACAATATCCTCCCCTTCTCCAGTCTCACAATGTCCTCTCCCTTCTCCAGTCTCACAATGTCCTCTCCCTTCTCCAGTCTCACAATGTCCTCTCCCTTCTCCAGTCTCACAATGTCCTCTCCCTTCTCCAGTCTCACAATGTCCTCTCCCTTCTCCAGTCTCACAATGTCCTCTCCCTTCTCCAGTCTCACAATGTCCTCTCCCTTCTCCAGTCTCACAATGTCCTCTCCCTTCTCCAGTCTCACAATATCCTCCCCTTCTCCAGTCTCACAATGTCCTCTCCCTTCTCCAGTCTCACAATGTCCTCTCCCTTCTCCAGTCTCACAATGTCCTCTCCCTTCTCCAGTCTCACAAAGCTTGAGTCAGTGAGACAAAGGAGGAGACACAACCAATCACGTAGTTGCCATCGAGCTCACTTGAATTGAATTACTGTTCCACCTTCACCATGCCATAGTCCATACTGACCGAAAAGTCCCACATGACCACTTCCCATCCAGATTCTGGAATACTGGCAGTGTGGTTAGTGGACTTCTACTGCTGGTCTGCATCCCCAGGAAGGGATTGATCACTGGCTGTTGATTCAGTCTATCCTGGAACCTCAGTCTTGACAAAGAATAGGGGGTAATTACACTTTTGACACCAATTGCAACAGGCTGGCTGATACCTTGTCATCTAAAAGGCTTACAAGAGGAACTGAGAAATAAATATCTAGAAAAGTACTTGTAAAAAACACGTGGCTGGAGAATGAAACAGATGTCTCTCCTTCACAGTGTATGTGGCATAGTAACCTTCAAGTACTCAGCACTCAAACATAAAGCTGTTGGCATGAATTGACAAGAAGAACAAGATGTGGGAATGTAAAGGCTAATTGTAGTGCCCAATTCCCTCTACCAAGCCTCTTGTGGTATCTTCCAACTACATGATAGCTCCCAAGTCTACCTGTCTGTCTGCATAGACACAGTCAATGTTCATTGAATCAAGGTGTCTGACATATAATCTTAATCACATTTGGTTCTGTCTGCCACTGGTGAGAACAAATAAAGGAGCAATCGATTTAGTCCAAGATTATTGACAAGCTGAGTATTACTGCACCGCTTGATAAAAATATATTTACGACAGTGACATGGAGGGCACCGAGATAAGATTTTATATCACTCTGTAGGTGTCCAAATCAAAAAGTACAGACAGATCATCTTTCTATAATGTGGATGTAAATGAGATGGGCATGTGATCACATCTGCGTTATGAAACTAATATTGTGATTATCTGTACATGTCACCGTCAGGTTATTATTATAAAGGGAGAGAGAGGAGAGGAAGACAGCCTGCTTTAATAATAGATAAATATGCCAATCAAACTTTCACCAAATGCTCTCATGGAGGGATTTACAATAATGATAACATCAGACCAAAACCACACCTGTTACACATCTACAGCAATGGTCTGTTTTTATACACTCTCCTATTCCAATTGTATAATGATAGAATGCACACCCCATAGCAAACAAACAAACAAACTAACCACACCAATCAACCAACCAAACAACCACACAACTAACCACACTATCCATCCATCCATCCAACCAACCAACCACTAGAACCAACCAAACACACCAACCACACCAACCAACCAACCAAACCAACCAACCAAACAACCACACTAATCACACCAACAACCAACCACACCAACCAACCAACCACACCATCAAACAACACCAACCAACCACAGAGAGAGACCAAATAACAAGAAGGGAATTTACACAATAGCTCTTAGAGACACAGTTCAGTCATTACCCAGAGAGACACAGTTCAGTCATTACCCAGAGACACAGTTAAGTCATTACCCAGAGAGACACAGTTCAGTCATTACCCAGAGAGACACAGTTCAGTCATTACGCAGAGAGACAGTTCAGTCATTACCCAGAGAGACAGTGTTCAGTCATTACCTAGAGAGACACAGTTCAGTCATTACCCAGAGAGACAGTTCAGTTATTACCCAGACAGTTCAGTTCATAGGATAAACAAAAGTACAATCAAAAACACAATAGAAAAATCTATATACAGTGTGTGCAAATGGAGTAAGAAGGTAAGGCAATAAATAGGCCATAGTAGCGAAGTAATTACAATTTAGAAAATGAAAACTGAACTGATGGATGTGTAGATGAAGATGTGCAAGTGGACATAATGGTGTGCAAAAGAGCATAAAGTAATTAAAAACAATATGGGGATGAGGTAGGTAGTTGGATGGGCTATTTACAGATGGGCTATGTGCAGCTGCAGCGATTGGTAAGCTGCTCAGATAGCTGATGCTTAAAGTTAGTGAGGGATAAGAGTTAGTGAGGGATATATAAGAGATAAGTCTCCAACTTCAGCGATTTTTGCAATTCGTTCCAGTCATTGGCAGCAGAGAACTGGAAGGAAAGGAGGCCAAAGGAGGTGTTGGCTTTGGAGATGACCAGTTAGATATACCTACTGGAGAGCGTGCTACGGGTGGGTGTTGCTATGGTGACCAGTGAGCTGAGATAAGGCGGAGCTTTACCTAGCAAAGACTTATAGATGACCTGGAGCCAGTGGGTCTGGCGATGATTATGTAGCGAGGGCCAGCCAACGAGAGCACACAGGTCGCAGTGGTGGGTGGTATATGGCACTGTGATTGAATGCATCCTGTTCTTGAGTAGAGTGTTGGAGGCTATTTTGTAAATGACATCGCCAAAGTCGAGGATCGGTAGGATAGTCAGGTTTACGAGGGTATGTTTGGCAGCATGAGTGAAGGAGGCCTTGTTACGAAATAGGAAGCCGATTCTAGATTTAATTTTGGATTGGAGATGCTTAATATGAGTCTGGAAAGAGAGTTTACAGTCTTGCCAGACACCTAGGTATTTGTAGTTGTCCACATATTCTAAGAACCATCCAGAGTAGTGATGCTAGTCGGGCAGGTCAGTGCGGGCAGCAATCGGTTGAAGAGCATGCACTTAGTTTCACTAGCGTTTAAGATCAGTTGGAGGCCACTGAAGGAGTGTTGTATGGCATAAAAGCTTGTTTGGAGGTTTGTTAACACAGTGTCCAAAGAAGGGCCAGATGTATACAGAATGGTGTCATATGCATAGAGGTGGATCAAGGAATCACCCGTAGCAAGAGAGACATCATTGATATATACAGAGAAAAGATTCGGCCCGAGAATTGAACCCTGTGGTACCCCATAGAGACTGCCAGAGGTCCGGACAACAGGCCCTCCGATTTGACACACTGAACTCTATCTGAGAAGTAGTTGGTGAACCAGGCAAGGCAGTCATTTGAGAAACCAAGGCTGTTGAGTCTGCCGATAAGAATACGGTGATTGACAGAGTCGAAAGACTTGCCAAGGTCGATGGAGACGGCAGTACTGTCTTTTATCAATGGTGGTTATGATATCGTTTAGTACCTTGAGCGTGGCTGACGTGCACCCATGACCAGCTCGGAAACCGGATTGCACAGCGGAGTAGGTACGGTGGGATTCGAAATGGTCAGTTATCTGTTTGTTAACTTGGCTTTCGAAGACTTTAGAAAGGCAGGCAGGATGGATATAGGTCTATAACAGTTTGGGTTTAGAGTGTCTCACTCTTTGAAGAGGGGGATGACCGCGGCAGCTTTCCAATCTTTGGGAATCTCGGACGATATGAAAGAGAGGTTGAACAGACTAGTAATAGGGGTTGCAACAATGGCAGTGGATAATTTTAGGAAGAGAGGGTCCAAATTGTCTAACCCAGATGATTTTTACGGCCAGGTTTAGCAGCTCTTTCAGAACATCTGCTATCTGGATTTGGGTGATGGAGAAGCTGAGGAGGCTTGGGCAAGTAGCTGTGGGGGATGCAGAGCTGTTGGCTGGGGTTGGGGTAGCCAGGAGGAAAGCATGGCCAGCCGTAGAGAAATGCTTATTGAAATGCTCAATTATCGTGGATTTATCGGTGGTGACAGTGTTTCCTAGCCTCAGTGCAGTGGGCAGCTGGGAGGAGGTGATCTTATTCTCCATGGACTTTAACAGTGTCCCAGAACTTTTTGAAGTTAGAGCAACAGGATGCAAATTTCTGTTTGAAAAAGCTAGCCTTTGCTCTCCTAACTGACTGCGTGTATTGGTTCCTGACTTCCCTGTAAAGTTGTTTATCACGGGGGCTATTCGATGCTAGTGCTGTACGCCACAGGATGTTTTTGTGCTGGTCGAGGGCAGTCAAGTCTGGAGTGAACCAAGGGCTGTATCTATTCTTAGTTCTACATTTTTTGATAGTGGCATGCTTAGTTAAGATGGTGAGGAAATTACTTTTAAAGAACATCCAGGCATCTTCAACTGACAGGATGAGGTCAATATCCTTCCAGGATACACGGGCCAGGTTGATTAGAAAGGACTGCACGCAGATGTGTTTTAGGGAGCGTTTGATAGTGATGAGGGGTGTTTGTTTGACCGCGGACTCATAATGGATGCAGGCAATGAGGCAGTGATCGCTGAGATCCTGGTTGAAAACCGCAGAGGTGTATTTGGAGGGCAAGTTGGTCAGGATAATATCTATGAGGGTGCCCATGTTTAAAGATTTAGGGTTGTACCTGGTGGGTTCCTTGATGATTTGTGTGAGATTGAGGGCATCTAGCTTAGATTGTAGGACAACAGTGGAGATTTGTATAAACCTTGCTATCTGTCTCTTCGACATTTGCAACATTGTTTCCAAAATTCTAATTCGATCTCCAGCTGTCCCATAGTAATGAATGCGTTGGGCAGGCAGCTTTTCTCAGCAAGTCGAAATCATGAATCAGATGGCATAATATATGTATATGGATATATAAAAATAAAAATAAAGGTAAATTGAAAAAACGTCAACTGAAACGAAGTTCAGTTAGTTTTCAGTCTTTCCAGCTTCAGTTTGAAGTGATTGTGTTAGCTGTGTTGTTGGCTAGCTCCTCTGAACAACAGTGTCCTAACGAGAGAGCACATTTTCTATGTCGGGCGAAATCGTGCCTCATTAGCTCATTGTTATGGATGTGTCCAAATAAATATCACTAGAAAACATATTAAACAAATGCAAATGCAGCTACTGTGATTATTATTCTGGCTGCACTGATTGATGTGACTGCAAGTTAGCCGTAGTTGGCTAGCTAGTAAGCAAGGGATAAGAACATTGCCAGCCAGTATGGCAATGGAACATTTAGAACAAACGACTGGGTTGTGTCCATAGATACTGAACAAAAATACTGAACGACTGGGTCGCGTCCATAAATACAGAACAAATATACTGAACGACTGGGTCGCGTCCATAAATACAGAACAAAAAGATTGAAGGACTGAGTCGCGTCCATAAATACAGAACAAAAAGATTGAAGGACTGAGTCGCGTCCATAAATACAGAACAAAAAGATTGAGGGACTGAGTCGCGTCCATAAATACAGAACAAAAAGATTGAGGGACTGAGTCGCGTCCATAAATACAGAACAAAAAGATTGAGGGACTGAGTCGCGTCCATAAATACAGAACAAAAAGATTGAGGGACTGAGTCGCGTCCATAAATACAGAAGAAAAAGATTGAGGGACTGAGTCGCGTCCATAAATACAGAACAAAAAGATTGAGGGACTGAGTCGCGTCCATAAATACAGAAGAAAAGATTGAGGGACTGAGTCGCGTCCATAAATACAGAACAAAAAGATTGAGGGACTGAGTCGCGTCCATAAATACAGAAGAAAAAGATTGAGGGACTAGAGTTGCGTCCATAAATACAGAAGAAAAAGATTGAGGGACTGAGTCGCGTCCATAAATACAGAACAAAAAGATTGAGGGACTGAGTCGCGTCCATAAATACAGAACAAAAAGATTGAGGGACTGAGTCGCGTCCATAAATACAGAAGAAAAAGATTGAGGGACTGAGTCGCGTCCATAAATACAGAACAAAAAGATTGAGGGACTGAGTCGCGTCCATAAATACAGAAGAAAAAGATTGAGGGACTGAGTCGCGTCCATAAATACAGAACAAAAAGATTGAGGGACTGAGTCGCGTCCATAAATACAGAAGAAAAAGATTGAGGGACTGAGTCGCGTCCATAAATACAGAACAAAAAGATTGAGGGACTGAGTCGCGTCCATAAATACAGAAGAAAAAGATTGAGGGACTAGAGTTGCGTCCATAAATACAGAAGAAAAAGATTGAGGGACTGAGTCGCGTCCATAAATACAGAACAAAAAGATTGAGGGACTGAGTCGCGTCCATAAATACAGAACAAAAAGATTGAGGGACTGAGTCGCGTCCATAAATACAGAAGAAAAGATTGAGGGACTGAGTCGCGTCCATAAATACAGAACAAAAGATTGAGGGACTGAGTCGCGTCCATAAATACAGAACAAAAAGATTGAGGGACTGAGTCGCGTCCATAAATACAGAACAAAAAGATTGAGGGACTGAGTCGCGTCCATAAATACAGAACAAAAAGATTGAGGGACTGAGTCGCGTCCATAAATACAGAAGAAAAAGATTGAGGGACTGAGTCGCGTCCATAAATACAGAACAAAAAGATTGAGGGACTGAGTCGCGTCCATAAATACAGAAGAAAAGATTGAGGGACTGAGTCGCGTCCATAAATACAGAACAAAAAGATTGAGGGACTGAGTCGCGTCCATAAATACAGAAGAAAAAGATTGAGGGACTGAGTCGCGTCCATAAATACAGAACAAAAAGATTGAGGGACTGAGTCGCGTCCATAAATACAGAACAAAAAGATTGAGGGACTGAGTCGCGTCCATAAATACAGAAGAAAAAGATTGAGGGACTGAGTCGCGTCCATAAATACAGAACAAAAAGATTGAGGGACTGAGTCGCGTCCATAAATACAGAAGAAAAGATTGAGGGACTGAGTCGCGTCCATAAATACAGAACAAAAGATTGAGGGACTGAGTCGCGTCCATAAATACAGAAGAAAAAGATTGAGGGACTGAGTCGCGTCCATAAATACAGAACAAAAAGATTGAGGGACTGAGTCGCGTCCATAAATACAGAAGAAAAAGATTGAGGGACTAGAGTTGCGTCCATAAATACAGAAGAAAAAGATTGAGGGACTGAGTCGCGTCCATAAATACAGAACAAAAAGATTGAGGGACTGAGTCGCGTCCATAAATACAGAACAAAAAGATTGAGGGACTGAGTCGCGTCCATAAATACAGAAGAAAAGATTGAGGGACTGAGTCGCGTCCATAAATACAGAACAAAAAGATTGAGGGACTGAGTCGCGTCCATAAATACAGAAGAAAAGATTGAGGGACTAGAGTTGCGTCCATAAATACAGAAGAAAAAGATTGAGGGACTGAGTCGCGTCCATAAATACAGAACAAAAAGATTGAGGGACTGAGTCGCGTCCATAAATACAGAACAAAAAGATTGAGGGACTGAGTCGCGTCCATAAATACAGAAGAAAAAGATTGAGGGACTGAGTCGCGTCCATAAATACAGAACAAAAGATTGAGGGACTGAGTCGCGTCCATAAATACAGAACAAAAAGATTGAGGGACTGAGTCGCGTCCATAAATACAGAACAAAAGATTGAGGGACTGAGTCGCGTCCATAAATACAGAACAAAAAGATTGAGGGACTGAGTCGCGTCCATAAATACAGAAGAAAAGATTGAGGGACTGAGTCGCGTCCATAAATACAGAACAAAAGATTGAGGGACTGAGTCGCGTCCATAAATACAGAAGAAAAGATTGAGGGACTGAGTCGCGTCCATAAATACAGAACAAAAAGATTGAGGGACTGAGTCGCGTCCATAAATACAGAAGAAAAAGATTGAGGGACTAGAGTTGCGTCCATAAATACAGAAGAAAAAGATTGAGGGACTGAGTTGAGGGACGTCGTACCCAAATACAAATAGGGACTGAGTCACGTCCATAAATACAGAACAAAAGATTGAGGGACTGAGTCGCGTCCATAAATACAGAACAAAAGATTGAGGGACTGAGTCGCGTCCATAAATACAGAAGAAAAGATTGAGGGACTGAGTCGCGTCCATAAATACAGAACAAAAAGATTGAGGGACTGAGTCGCGTCCATAAATACAGAAGAAAAGATTGAGGGACTGAGTCGCGTCCATAAATACAGAAGAAAAAGATTGAGGGACTGAGTCTGCGTCCATAAATACAGAACAAAAAGATTGAGGGACTGAGTCGCGTCCATAAATACAGAAGAAAAGATTGAGGGACTGAGTCGCGTCCATAAATACAGAAGAAAAGATTGAGGGACTAGAGTTGCGTCCATAAATACAGAAGAAAAAGATTGAGGGACTGAGTCGCGTCCATAAATACAGAACAAAAAGATTGAGGGACTGAGTCGCGTCCATAAATACAGAACAAAAAGATTGAGGGACTGAGTCGCGTCCATAAATACAGAACAAAAAGATTGAGGGACTGAGTCGCGTCCATAAATACAGAACAAAAAGATTGAGGGACTGAGTCGCGTCCATAAATACAGAACAAAAAGATTGAGGGACTGAGTCGCGTCCATAAATACAGAAGAAAAAGATTGAGGGACTGAGTCGCGTCCATAAATACAGAAGAAAAAGATTGAGGGACTGAGTCGCGTCCATAAATACAGAACAAAAAGATTGAGGGACTGAGTCGCGTCCATAAATACAGAACAAAAAGATTGAGGGACTGAGTCGCGTCCATAAATACAGAAGAAAAAGATTGAGGGACTAGAGTCGCGTCCATAAATACAGAAGAAAATACAAAACAAAAAGACTGAAGGACTGAGTCGCTTCTCTGGCAACCGAACCGAAAGAACTAACGACCAGCCGGTGTGGGTAGCAATCCAATATTTGTGTCGAGACTATATCTTGTGGAAGGATGAAATAGTATGAATAAATTCATCAAAATAAAGTTAATTAAAATATGTCAATCATTATTTGAACATGTTGGTAACCTGTTGTATAAAAGTGATAATGCCCTTGAAGCTGGTGCTTGGAGGATATATTGGCACAATTTGCCAGCCCTTGACTGCGTCTCGGGGCTAACAACACCTGTGCCAATATATTCTCCCAACACCGGCTTCTAGGGCATTATCACTTAAAGAGAAGTGGTGAAATTATGTTCCAAGAACAGAACATATTGAGAAACATATATATATATATATATATATATATATATATATATATATTGTAGTTTAACTAGGCAAGTCAGTTAAGAACAAATTGTTGTTTACAATGGCGGCCTACACTGGCCAAACCCGGACAATGCTGGGCCAATAGTGTGCTGCCCTATGGGACTCCCAATCACAGCCGGTTGAGATACAGCCTGGATTCGAACCAGGGTGCTGTAATGGAGTGCGTAACTGGCTGCAGGGAAGTCGCAGGGAGCAGAAATGGGGAGCAAATGGAGCCCTTTATTGAGGCGAACCAAACACGGTACTAAGAAAACTAAACACACACGGGTTACAATAACCCGGCACAAACCAGCCTGGAGTACACATACATTTACATATAACAATTCCACACACAGACATGGGGGGAAACAGAGGGTTTTATGCAAGACGAGTAATGAGAGAATGCAAACCAGGTGTGCAGGAAAACAAGACAAAACAAATGGAAAATTAAAGATGGATCGGCAATGGCTAGAAGACTGGTGACGTCGACTGCCCGAACGCCGCCCGAACAAGGAGAGAGACCGACCTCGGCGGAAGTTGTAACAGGTGCCCGTAGTGATGCACATAGCACTGAGGTGCAGTGCCTTAGACTGCTGCACCACTCAGGAGCCGAGCACATTGTTGACAAACAATGAAAAGACAGATGCTCAGATAGATATTCACATTTGGACATCTGCAGTCCTTCCTGCTCTGATTTCTCTCTCATTTGATGCTATACATACTCCGACGCAGGACTGGTTATCAAGCTGAAACATCTGTTTATGCTTCTCCTCTCGCCAAAAAAATATGTGATTCTCAACAACATGTGTGCTATAAACATGTACAGTATTTGCTATTTTGGATTTCATAAAAATCTTTCACACACCCACATTGTCTATTGGCGGATGACTGAAATTCCTTCAGTCCTCTCCAGCCTTCCTCTCTGATCTCCGCTTGCTGACTGGAGACTCTGTCACTGCTCTGTCGTGTGTGTTTGGGTAGAAATTAATGAGCGAAGGTCCACTGTTGCCCAGAGCCCCATTTATCAAGGTGAAGTTCACTGGCCAACAAATCAGGTCCAGGCAGCGTATGTGAGCTCCTGTTGAAGCTCTCCCCTCCATTTATCAGTGCAGAGCAGATGGAGTGTAGTACAGGCTGGTGAGTCCCACATGGCACCCTATTCCCTATATATTGCAGGGCCTTCAGAAAGTATTCACAAATGTTGTTGTGTTACAAAGTTGTGTTAAAATGGATTTAATTGTAATTATTTTGTCAACGATCTACACAAATTACTCTGTCATGTTTAAGTGGAAGATCTTTTTTTTAAAAGAAATTAAAACTAATTGTGATTAGATAAGTATTCACCCCCCTGAGCAACAACTTTGGCAGCGTTTTAAGCGATTACAACTGTGGGTCTTTTTGGGTTAGCCGCTAAGAGCTTTGTACACCTGCACTGTACGATATTTGCCCATTATTATTTTTTAAATTCTTCAAGGTCTGTCATGTTGGTTGTTGATCATTGCTAGACAGTAATGTTAAAGTCATGCCATAGATTTTCTATCAGATTTAAGTCAAAACTGTAATTAGGCCACTCAGAAGCATTCCATGTCGTCTTGGTAAGCAACTCTAGTGTAGATTTGGCTTTGTGTTTTAGTTTATTTTCCTGCTGAAAGGTGAATTTATCTCCCAGTGTCTGTTGGAAGCCAGACTGAACCATGTTTTTCCTCTAGGATTTTGCCTGTGTGTAATGCTGCGGGTGTCGTGGGTGTGGAGTCAGACGCAGGAGACAGAGAGTGCAATGCTGTGCGTCTTTAATTGCACCAACGCACCACAGGGTACTCACAATAGTAACGACCCCAAACACAGGGAATGAAAATGTACAACGGAAAAGTCACGACCAGGCACTAACACGTACCTCTACAACAGAGCCGAAGGTTACACTGAAATAATCCCGCACAACAACCAGGCGGGCCGGCTGTCTAATAAAGACAAACTAATCATACCTAAACAGGTGCTACCAATAAACATACAAGGAGGGGGAGGAAAGACAATCAGTGGCAGCTAATAGGCCGGTGATGACGACCGCCGAGCGCCACTCGTGACAGTACCCCCCCCCTGACGCGCGGCTCCCGCAGCGCGCCGACACCGGCCTCGAGGTCGCCCCAGAGGACGAGGTGCAGGGCGATCCGGATGGAGGCGATGGAAATTCCTCAACATGGATGGATCCAAGATGTCCCCCACCGGTACCCAGCACCTCTCCTCCGGGCCGTACCCCTCCCAGTCCACGAGGTACTGCAGGCCCCTCACCCGGCGTCTGGAGTCCAGAATGGCCCGGATCGTGTACGCCGGGGACCCCTCGATGTCCAGAGGGGGGGACCTCAGCACCTCACTGTCCTGCAGGGGACCAGCTACCACCGGCCTGAGGAGAGACACATGAAACGAGGGGTTAATACGATAATAGGAAGGGAGTTGTAATCGATAACACACCTCGTTTATCCTCCTCAGGACTTTAAAGGGCCCTACACACTGCGGACCCAGCTTCCGGCAGGGCAAGCGGAGAGGTAGGTTTCGGGTCGAGAGCCAGACCCTGTCCCCCGGTACAAACACGGGGCCTCACTGCGGTGGCGGTCAGCACTCCTCTTCTGCCGTCCACTCGCTTGTTGTAGAGATTCCTGGACGGCCCTCCAGGTCTCCTTGGAGCGCTGTACCCATTCCTCCACCGCAGGAGCCTCGGTCTGGCTCGGATGCCATGGTGCCAGGACCGGCTGGTACCCCAACACACACTGAAAAGGGGACACGTTAGTAGAGGAGTGGCGTAGTGAGTTCTGAGCCATTTCAGCCCAGGGAATGTAGCGTGCCCACTCCCCTGGCCGATCCTGGCAATACGACCGCAGAAACCTACCCACCTCCTGGTTCACTCTCTCCACCTGCCCATTACTCTCGGGGTGATAACCGGAGGTCAGGCTGACAGAGACCCCCAAGCGTTCCATGAACGCTCTCCATACCCGAGACGTGAATTGGGGGCCCCGATCAGAAACGATGTCCTCCGGCACCCCGTAGTGCCGAAAGACATGGGTGAATAACGCCTCCGCAGTCTGTAGGGCTGTAGGGATACCGGGCAACGGGAGGAGACGGCAGGACTTAGAGAACCGATCCACAATCACAAGAACCGTGGTGTTCCCCTGAGACGGCGGAAGATCGGTCAGGAAATCTATGGACAGATGTGACCATGGCCGCTGTGGAACGGGGAGGGGTTGTAACTTCCCTCTAGGAAGGTGCCTAGGAGCCTTACTCTGAGCGCACACTGAACAGGAGGAGACATAACCCTTAACGTCCTTAGCCAAAGTAGGCCACCAATACCTCCCTGAAGGCTCCCCACTGTCCTCGTCACCCCAGGGTGACCCGAGGAGGGTAGGACATGAGCCCACCGAATCAGCTTGTCCCGAACACCAAGCGGCACGTACCTTCGCCCCGCTGGACACTGAGGAGGAGCGGGTTCAGCCCGTAACGCCCGCTCGATATCCGACTCCACCTCCCATACCACTGGTGCTACCAGCTTTGAGGCGGGAAGGATGGGAGCAGGTTCGGTGGACCCATCCTCCGTGTCGTAAAGGCGGGACAGTGCGTCAGCCTTTACGTTCTGGGAGCCCGGTCTATAAGACAAAGTAAACCGGAACCGGGTGAAGAATATGGCCCACCTTGCCTGACGTGGGTTAAGTCTCCTAGCTGCCCGAATATACTCCAGGTTCTGGTGGTCGGTCCAGATGAGAAAAGGGTGCTTAGCCCCCTCAAGCCAGTGTCTCCACACCTTCAGAGCTCTAACCACCGCTAGCAACTCCCGGTCCCCCACATCATAGTTACGCTCCGCTGGGCTGAGCTTCCTTGAGAAGAAAGCGCAGGGGCGGAGTTTTGGTGGCGTACCCGAGCGCTGCGATAGCACGGCACCCACCCCAGCCTCGGACGCGTCCACCTCCACTATGAATGCTAGAGAGGGGTCCGGATGCGCCAACACGGGCGCATCAGTGAACAGCGCCTTCAACTTGTTGAACGCTCCGTTCGCCTCTGCTGACCACTGCAACCGCACCGGGCCCCCCTTCAGCAGTGAGGTAATGGGAGCCGCTATCTGGCCAAAACCCCGGATAAACCTCCGGTAGTAGTTGGCAAAACCCAAAACCGCTGCACCTCCTTTACCGTGGTTGGAGTCGGCCAATTACGCACGGCCCTAATGCGGTCGCCCTCCATCACTACCCCGAGGTGGAAATGCGATATCCCAGAAAAGAGACGGCTCGTTTAGAGAACACGCATTTCTCAGCCTTGACGTATAGGTCATGCTCCAGCAGTCTACCAAGCACCTTGCGCACCAGAGACACATGCGCGGTGTAAGTGGCCGAGTAGATCAGAATGTGATCGATATACACAACCACTCCCTGCCCGCACAGGTCCCTGAGAATCTCGTCTACAAAGGATTGAAAAACGGCTGGAGCATTTTTTAACCCATACGGCATGACGAGGTACTCATAGTGGCCTGATGTGGTACTAAATGCGGTTTTCCACTCGTCTCCCTTCCGAATACGCACCAGACTATACGCGCTCCTGAGATCCAGTTTTGTGAAGAACTGCGCTCCGTGGAATGATTCCACCGCCGTAGCGATGAGAGGTAGAGGGTAACTATACCCCACTGTGATGGCGTTTAGACCTCTATAATCAATACACGGACGCAAACCTCCCTCCTTTTTCCTCACAAAAAAGAAACTCGAGGAGACGGGTGAAATGGAGTGCCGAATGTACCCCTGTCCCAGCGACTCCGTGACATATGTCTCCATTGCCAACGTCTCCTCCTGGGACAGCGGGTACACGTGACTCTTGGGAAGCGCAGCGTATACCTGGAGATCTATCGTACAATCCCTTCCCGGTCGATAAGGTGGTAATTTAGTCGCTTTCACTTTACTGAAAGCGATGGTCTGGACTCTCCACCGACGTAGCACCGATGGAAACTCCCAAACACCTTCCAGAACACTCCTCTGACCACCCCTGGAGAACCCCCTGTTTCCACGAAATTTTAGGATTGTGCCGGGCCAGCCAGGAGTCCCCCAGCACCACTGGAACGCAGGCGAATCAATAATAAAAAAAACTGATACGCTCCCTATGATTCCCCCTGCGTCACCATGTCCAGTGGGACCGTGGTCTCCCTGACCATCCCTGACCCTAATGGCCGGCTATCTAGGGAGTGCACGGGGAAAGGAGAATCTATCGGCACCAGCGGAACCCTAACTTAAGGGCGAGTCCGCGATCCATAAAGTTCCCAGCTGCGCCTGAATCGACTAGCGCCCTATGCTGGGAAGAGGGAAAAAAGTGAAGAAAAAGGTTAAGACAAACATGTGGCCAACAGGGGTTCTGGGTGAGTTTGATGCAGACTCACCTGGGATGATCGAGAAGCGTTCCGCCTGCCATCTCTACTCCCAGACGGACCCCCAGCACCGATCAGACGTGTGTCCTCTCCGACCACAGTTGGTGCAGGGAAGGCCTCCTCCTCCGGTACCCCTCGGCGCAGCCCCTCCCAACTCCATCGGAATGGGAGCGGAGGGGCTGGGTGGTGGAACGCACAGGACCCTCTCTGAACGCCCGCGGGCAGCCAGCAGATTGTCCAGTCGAATGGACATGTCAATCAGCTGATCCAGTGACAGAGTGGTGTCCCGACACGCTAACTCCCGGCGGACGTCCTCTCGGAGACTACACCTGTAGTGGTCCATAAGGGCCCTGTCGTTCCACCCAGATCCGGCTGCCAAGGTCCGGAACTCCAGCGCGTAATCCTGGGCGCTCCTCCTCTCCTGCCTGAGATGAAAAAGTCGTTCTCCCACCGCTCGGCCGTCTAGAGGGTGATCAAACACGGCACGGAAGCGGAGGGAAAACTCTGGGTAGTGCTCCCGCTGAGTCTGGGCCATTCCAGACTGCGTTCGCCCACTCCAGAGCACGACCCGTGAGGCAGGAGATGAGGACACTCACCCTCTCCGCTCCTGAGGGAGTGGGTCTAACGGTGGCCAGGTATAGCTCCAGCTGAAGCAGAAACCCCTGGCAACCCGACGCCGCTCCATCATAAGCCCTCGGTAGCGTCAGACGGAGGGTGCTGGAGTCGAGTGATGGGGAGTCCGGAGCCGTGGGTGCCGAAGGTGGAGAGAGGAGACCACTCCTCTCCCATCGGTCCATTCTCTCCATTACTTGATCCATCGCGGATCCGATCCGATGGAGAACGGTGGTGTGGTGGAGAACCCGTTCCTCCATCGATGGGAGAGGGTTGGCTGCTGCTCCTGCTGACTCCATTCAATTTGATTTAGGTGCGGGATTCTAAATTCACCTAAATGTGTCGTGGGTGTGGAGTCAGACGCAGGAGACAGAGAGTGCAATGCTGTGCGTCTTTAATTGCACCAACGCACCACAGGGTACTCACAATAGTAACGACCCCAAACACAGGGAATGAAAATGTACAACGGAAAAGTCACGACCAGGCACTAACACGTACCTCTACAACAGAGCCGAAGGTTACACTGAAATAATCCCGCACAACAACCAGGCGGGCCGGCTGTCTAATAAAGACAAACTAATCATACCTAAACAGGTGCTACCAATAAACATACAAGGAGGGGGAGGAAAGACAATCAGTGGCAGCTAATAGGCCGGTGATGACGACCGCCGAGCGCCACTCGTGACACTGTGCTTAGCTACAACCATTTATTTTTATCCTGAAAATGTCCCCAGTCCTTTCCAATGACAAGCATATCCATAACATGATGCAGACACGTTGTATTAAGGACAAAAAGTGAATTCCTTTGCCATTACTTTAGTGCCTTTTTGGAACATCCTTCTTTTCACTCATTTAAGTTAGTATTTTGGAGTAACTACAGTGTCCATTTAATACATTTTATATTCAGGCTGTCACACAACAAAATGTGGGAAAAAGTCAAGGGGTGTGAAAACTTTCTGGACGTACTATAGTGCACTACTTTTGGCCAGGGCACATAGAGCTCTCTGGTCAAGAGTAGTGCACTAGGGAATAGGGTGTCATTTGTGACACTAACATGGTCTTCTCAGTGGCTGGATAAGGGCCTGGCTGGGAGTCACTGCCTTCTGCTCTCTCCCCTGAACATGACCTCATCAGTACCATTGTGACATTGCTTTACTGTCTACCAGTAAACCTGCAAAGGGAGCACTGTCGCTACCTCACTCTCCAACCAAGGTGCATGAAATGAGGAGCAAACAAACTGAAGTAGAGATATTGAGCAATTCTAGGAGGACAATGGAAGTAAATAAAAAAGCTTCTTTACTGTTACAAGTAAAATGAATTTTGGACTTTTTCAGGCCTTCCAGTAATCCTCCCACAGAGTAATACTCTGTACCTGACTAGGAGAAGGCACGGGAACATTAATAAAACAAGATAGCTTATCCTGTTCTGGTTGTTTGGATTGGTGTCTTTGGAGGCAGTGAGTGGAGTGAGTTCTCTCTCTCTCTTTCTCTCATCCCTCCCTCCCTCCCTCCCTCCCTCCCTCCCTCCCTCCCTCTTTCTTTCTTTCTTTCTTTCTTTCTTTCGCCCTCCCTCCCTCCCTCTCTCTCTCTCTCTCTTTCTCATCCTCTCCCCCCCTCTCTCTCCCTCTCCCTCCCTCTCTTTCTCTCTCTCTCTCTCAATTCAGTTCAATTTAAGGGCTTTATTGGCATGGGAAACTTATGTTTACATTTCCAAAGCAAGTGAAATAAACAAATAATGAACAGTAAACATTACACTTACAAAAGTTCCAAAATAATAAAGGCATTTCAAAAGTCATATTATGCATATATACAGTGTTGTAATGATGTGAAAATAGTTAAAGTATGAAAGGGAAAATAAATAAACATAAATATAGGTTATATTTACAATGGTGTTTGTTCATCAATGGTTGCCCTTTTCTTGTGGCAACAGGTCACACATCTTGCTGCTGTGATGGCACACTGTGGTTTTTCACCCAGTAGATATGGGAGTTTATCAAAATATGATTTGTTTTCAAATTCTTTGTGGGTCTGTGTAATCTGAGGGAAATATGTGTCTCTAATATGGTCATACATTTGGCAGGAGGTTAGGAAGTGCAGGTCAGTTTCCATCTCATTTTGTGGGCAGTGTGCACATAGCCTGTCTTCTCTTGAAGGCCAGGTCTGCCTTCGGCTGCCTTCCTCAAAAGCAAGGCAATGCTCACTGAGTCTGTACATAGTCAAAGATTTCCTTAACTTTGGGTCAGTCACAGTGGTCAGGTATTCTGCCACTGTGTACTCTCTGTTTAGGGCCAAATAGCATACTAGTTTGCTGTTTTTTTGGTAAATTCTTTCCAATCTGTCAAGTAATTATCTTTTTGATTTCTCATGATTTGGTTGGGTCTAATTGTGTTGCTGTCCTGGGGCTCTGTGGGGTCTGTTTGTGTTTGTGAACAAAGCCCCAGGACCAGCTTGCTTAGGGGACTCTTCTCCAGGTGTATTTCCCTGTAAGTGATGGCTTTGGTATGTTTGGGAATTGCTTCCTTTTAGGTGGTTGTAGAATTGAATGTCTCTTTTCTGGATTTTGATAATTAGCGGGTATTGGCCTAATTCTGCTCTGCATGCATTATTTGGTGTTTTACGTTGTACACAGAGGATATTTTTGCAGAATTGTGCATGCAGAGTCTCAATTTGGTGTTTGTCTGTTTTGTGAATTCTTGGTTGGTGAGCGGGCCCCAGACCTAACAACCACAAAGGGCAATGGGTTCTATAACTAATTCAAGTATTTTTTGCCAGATCATAATTGGTATGTCAAATATTATGTTCCTTTTGATGTCTCTCTCCCTCTTTTTCTCTCTCTATTCTCACAGTAGATTTAATTGTGGGATTGTGTAACGCTCATCTGAAGAAGAGGACCAAAGCGCAGCGTGGTACGTGTTCATGATAATTTATTCAAACTGACCACTGACACAACATAACAAAGTGGAACAAAACGAACCAAGTCTGTCTGGTGCAGACACAAAACAGAAAGCACCTACCCACAAAACACAGTTGGGAAAAAGCTGCCTAAGTATGATTCTCAATCAGAGACAATGATAGACAGCTGCCTCTGATTGAGAACCACACCCGGCCAAACACAAAGAAATAGAAAATATAGAAATAAAGAAACTAGAATGCCCACCCTAGTCACACCCTAGTCACGCCTAAACAAAATAGAGAATAAAAGCCTCTCTATGGCCAGGGTGTGACAGATGGGTGTAAGTTATTGATGGTTGGTTGTTGTTTGCATTAGTTTTTATGGTCTGTGTCGATGTATTGACTGACTGTCTGGATGACTGAATTGGATACTTGTCTTTGACGTGTCATCTTTCTTTCCTGAAACCTGGTTAGGGCCTAGATGGTATTAGCACTTAAAGTGAGTCATTATTTTAAGAGATATATTTATATTTATTGTCGGTTGTGTTCTTATTCACCTAGATGTCTTGAAATATTTGGCATAATGCCAATATGAATGTGAACGACTGTCTCTCTGATAGCATTGTTTGCACCCACTGCCCTTTCTGAAATGAGTCATGTGTATCACATGTTGTAATTTGATCATTATAATAGGGGGATGAATCAAGTCATATTGTATTGCACTCCATTGTATTGTCCTGCTTAGTAATCTATTGATGTTTTTGTGGAAATTACTGTAGTATTTACTGTAGTGTTTTTGTGGACATTACTGTAGTGTTTTTGTGGACATTACTGTAGTGTTTTTGTGGACATTACTGTAGTATTTACTGTAGTGTTTTTGTGGACATTGCCGTAGTATTTACTATAGTGTTTTTGTTTTATCTTTGACATAGAAGTGGAGGATTTCTCCTTGATGAAATCTACTGGTTGACAGTGTGTTTGTGCCTTTGTTTTGGGGGAAGGGATGGGATCTGCGCTGGCAGTTGTGGTTGGTCTGTGCAGCATCCACGGTTGGTGATGGTGTTGGAAAAACCTTGGTTGGTGTTGGCGCCAGGTTGGAATTTTGTGCTGGAAAACCAGGAGTTGGAGCTCGGTCTGGTGCTGGGACTGTGGGCCTGGGAAAAACATGAACCGGAAATCAGTGCTGGTGCTGGGTTGGGATCTGTAGAGTGGAGGAAGACACATAAGGGAGCCCTAGACTCAGAGGTCAATGGTGGTACCTCCCTGTGGTCTGCTTGCTCTGGGTTAAGGTGTGATCTTTAGTTTCTCCGCACCTCGTCTGGTGCTCTGGTGGTCTGGGACTGGGACACCCGGCACAGCCAGAAGAGGACTGGCCACCCCACATAGCCTGGTTCCTCCGCACCTCGTCTGGTGCTCTGAGACTGGGACACCCGGCACAGCCAGAAGAGGACTGGCCACCCCACATAGCCTGGTTCCTCCGCACCTCGTCTGGTGCTCTGGTGGACTGGGACTGGGACACCCGGCACAGCCAGAAGAGGACTGGCCACCCCACATAGCCTGGTTCCTCCGCACCTCGTCTGGTGCTCTGGGACTGGGACACCCGGCACAGCCAGAAGAGGACTGGCCACCCCACATAGCCTGGTTCCTCCACACCTCGTCTGGTGCTCTGGTGGACTGGGACTGGGACACCCGGCACAGCCAGAAGTGGATTGGCCACCCCACATAGCCTGGTTCCTCCGCACCTCGTCTGGTGCTCTGGTGGACTGGGACTGGGACACCCGGCACAGCCAGAAGAGGACTGGCCACCCCACATAGCCTGGTTCCTCCGCACCTCGTCTGGTGCTCTGGTGGACTGGGACTGGGACACCCGGCACAGCCAGAAGAGGACTGGCCACCCCACATAGCCTGGTTCCTCCGCACCTCGTCTGGTGCTCTGGTGGACTGGGACTGGGACACCCGGCACAGCCAGAAGAGGACTGGCCACCCCACATAGCCTGGTTCCTCCGCACCTCGTCTGGTGCTCTGGTGGACTGGGACTGGGACACCCGGCACAGCCAGATAAGGACTGGCCACCCCACATTGTCTGGTTCCTCCGCACCTCGTCTGGTGGACTGGGACTGGGACACCCGGCACAGCCAGAAGAGGACTGGCCACCCCACATAGCCTGGTTCCTCCGCACCTCGTCTGGTGGACTGGGACTGGGACACCCGGCACAGCCAGAAGAGGACTGGCCACCCCACATAGCCTGGTTCCTCCGAACCTCGTCTGGTGCTCTGGTGGTCTGGGACTGGGACCCCCGGCACAGCCAGAAGAGGACTGGCCACCCCACATAGCCTGGTTCCTCCGCACCTCGTCTGGTGCTCTGGTGGACTGGGACTGGGACACCCGGCACAGCCAGAAGAGGACTGGCCACCCCACATAGCCTGGTTCCTCCGCACCTCGTCTGGTGCTCTGGTGGACTGGGACTGGGACACCCGGCACAGCCAGATAAGGACTGGCCACCCCACATAGTCTGGTTCCTCCGCACCTCGTCTGGTGGACTGGGACTGGGACACCCGGCACAGCCAGAAGAGGACTGGCCACCCCACATAGCCTGGTTCCTCCGCACCTCGTCTGGTGCTCTGGTGGTCTGGGACTGGGACACCCGGCACAGCCAGAAGAGGACTGGCCACCCCACATAGCCTGGTTCCTCCGCACCTCGTCTGGTGCTCTGGTGGACTGGGACAGATAGTTTAGCACTCCTGCTCTTTTCTTTAACCTGTAGGGAACACATTATATGGCCTATACTTGGAATGTAGGTTTCTCACCTACAGGTGGCTCATTTGGGATATGGGGGAGGGGAATAGTCAGGGTACAGTGCTTTGCAAAAGTATTCCTCCGCCTTGGCGGTTTTCCTATTTCGTTGCATTACAACCTGTAATTTAAATGGATTTTTATTTGGATTTCACGTAATGGACATACACAAAATATCAAAATTTGGTGAAGTGAAATGAAAAAAATAACTTGTTTCAAAAAATTCAAAATAACAAAAGTGGTGTGTGCAAATGTATTCATCCCCTTTGCTATGAAGCCCCTAAATAAGATCTGGTGCAACCAATTACCTTCAGAAGTCACATAATTAGTTGCACACAGTTTCACATGAATATGGCACCACAACAAACATGCCAAGAGAAGGCCTCCCACAAAAACTCACGGACTAGACAAGGAGGGCACTAATCAGAGGGGCAACATGATCTGTCACATGATCTCAGTATATATACACCTGTTCTGAAAGGCCCCAGAGTCTGCAACACCACCAAGCAAGCGGCACCATGAAGTCCAAGGAGCTCTCCAAACTGGTAAGGGACAAAGTTGTGGAGAAGTACAGATCAGGGTTGGGTTACGGACTAGACAAGGACTAGACGGACTAGACAAGGAGGGCATTAATCAGAGAGGCAGCAAAGAGACCAAAGATAACCCTGAAGGAGCTGCAAAGCTCCACGGCGGAGATGGGAGTATCTGTCCATAGGACCACTTTAAGCAGTACACTCCACAGAGCTGGGCTTTACGGAAGAGTGGCCAGAAAAAAAGCCATTGCTTAAAGAAAAAAATAAGCAAATACGTTTGGTGTTCGCCAAAAGGCATGTGGGAGACTCCCCAAACATATGGAAGAAGGTACTCTGGTCAGATGAAACTAAAATTGAGATTTTTGGCCATCAAGGAAAACGCTATGTCTGGCGCAAACCCAAAACCTCTCATCACCCTGAGAACATCATCCCCACAGTGAAGTATGGTGGTGGCAGCATCATGCTTTGGGGATGTTTTTCATTGGCAGGGACTGGGAAACTGGTCAGAATTGAAGGAATGATGGATGGCTCTAAATACAGGGAAATTATTGAGGGAAACCTGTTTCAGTCTTCCAGAGTTTTGAGACTGGGACGGAGGTTCACCTTCCAACAGGACAATGACCCTAAGCATACTGCTAAAGTAACACTCGAGTGGTTTAAGGGGAAACATGTTAATGTCTTATCGCAAAATACCCCAAGAGACTTGCAGCTGTAATTGCTGCAAAAGGTGGCTCTACAAAGTATTGACTTTGGGGGTGTGAATAGTTATGCACGCTCAAGTTTTTTTTTCCACAATCTAAAAGAGTTTGCATCTTCAAAGTGGTAGGCATGTTGTGCAAATCAAATGATACAAACCCCCAAAAATCTATTTTAAATCCAGGTTATAAGACAACAAAATAGGAAAAATGCCAAAGGAGATGAATATATTCGCAAGTCACTGTATATACAAATTAAATACTGTATTATGAACTACAGTTAAAAAACGGTGGTGTTCTTCCAGACTGTGTCACGCCCTGACCGTAGAGAGCCTTTTTATGTCTCTATTTGGTTTGGTCAGGGTGTGATTTGGGGTGGGCATTCTATGTTTCGCTTTCTATGATTTGGTGTTTCTATGTTTTGACCAGGTATGGTTCTCAATCAGGGACAGCTGTCTATCGTTGTCTCTGATTGGGAACCATACTTAGGTAGATATTTTTCCCTCCTTTCTTGGTGGGAAGTTGACTTTGTTTCGGGCACATAGCCTTTAGCTTCACGGTTTGTTTTGTAGTGTTTATTGTTTTGTTCTGCGTCTTTTTTCTAAATAAAGGAATATGTACGCTCACCACGCTGCACCTTGGTCCTCCTCCTTCAACAGCCGTGACAGACTGTTGTGTTTTTATGGACATTACTGTAGTATTTACTTCAGTGTTTTTTGCGGATAATACTGTAGTATTTACTATTATTCTACACATTTCTACATTAAATACTACACACATGATCGAGGAGTACTACAGTGTAGTATAGTATTCTACAGTAAATGACAGTTCACAAAATAATTCTATAGTATGTACTTTAGTATTACATGGTAAACTAGTATTTTTTCACAAGGGAATAAATGAATGAATTATATTGATTGATTCTTTTGATTTTTTTTGCTATTCCTTTTTTCTAGCATTCTCTCTCATGTGAAGGTGTGAGGAAATATAATCTTCATTCCTCTTTATTCCTTCCTACTCATTTCTCTCTCACTCTGAACACGCCTGTACAGTGTTTGCAGAAAGCCCCCTTCTAGATTGAATAGAGAGTACAGTGAGTGTTATCCTTTGGTAGATGTGAGGGGCTCTGCAGGGCACATGTCTATAGAGGCACTCTCTCCTCAAAACAAACATAGATGCCTACAGCTCCTCCTCTATCTATTGACAATCTTCTGTTTGGATATGAGGGCTGAGTCACATCTCGAAGTCCACTTTTTCCATTCATCATTGAAAGGAAAGTGGTTTATTCTTAAGCAACTGGTGATGGTGAATACAAATGGAAGAAGCTCTGTGAAATATTGAATGTGGACAGACGGTGCACTACTCTCTCCATTAAATTATAGATTGCATTCAGATTGCAAGGACAATTTCTGGTCACAACCGTCTTCATCAGACATCGTTGAGGAATCTCATTTGAATGGCTAAGCTTTTATATGTTCCTCATTTCAACATGCAAATGATGTACAGAATTCAATATTGTCCAGGCTTCGCTTTGTGCCTATCTTTTCATGCAGGTTGACATTTAATGTTGTGAGTCTTGCCCCGGGAACTGAGCACTTTCCACTAGATGGGCCACCTGCAAAATCATAATTGGCTATATATCGTTAAAATTCATGAAAACTACAAATATATTTTTGGTCTTAATTTAAGGTTAGTGTTAGGCAAAAGGTCAGCAGTGGGGATAAGGTTACGATTCGGGTTTAAAATCAGATTGTATGACTTTGTGGCTGTTCCAGCTAATGACTATTTTGCAGAGCTGCCTCCAGTACACGAGTCATCCCAATAAATGTCAACTAATGAAACGGGTTATACACTGCTGCTTCATCACAAGTCAATCAAGGCTGGTAAAGAGCCACACAACCACTCAAAGAACTCAATCATCAAACAATGATTGAAATGTCAACCCGCCTGGTCTCTACAGCTTTAAAGGCCCAGTGCAGTCAAAAATGTGAATTCCTGTGTTTTATATACACTACATGACCAAAAGTATGTGTATACCTGCTCATCAAACAACTCATTGCAAAATCATTGGCATTAATATGGAGTTGGTCGCTCTGGATAAGAGCGTCTGCTAAATGACTTAAATGTAAATGTAAATGTATAACAGCCTCCATTCTTCGAGGAAGGCTTTCCACTAGATATTGGAACATAGCTGCGCGGACTTGCTTCCTTTCAGCCATTAGTGCATTAGTGAGGTCAGGTACTGATGTTTGGCGATTAGGCCTGGCTGTTCCAATTCATCCCAAAGGTGTTTGATGGGGTTGAGGTCAGGGCTTTGTGCAGGCCAGTCAATTTCTTCCAGAGGCAATTTGGAACTCGGTAGTGAGTGTTGCAACCGAGTTACACGCTTCAGTACTCGGCTGTCCCGTTTTGGTGAGCTTGTGTGGCCTACCTTTGAGCAGTTGTTGCTCCTAGACGTTTCCACTTCACAGTAGCAGCACTTACAGTTGACCGGGGCAGGGCAGAAATTTGACGAATCGACTTGTTGGAAAAGTGGCATCCTATGACGGTGCCACACAGTGTTCTACTGCCAATGTTTGTCTTTGGAGATTTGCAATGGCAGTGTGCTCGATTTTATACACCTTTAAGCAACGGTGTGGCTAAAATAGCCAAATACACTCATTTGAAGGGGTGTCCACATAGCTTTGGTCATGTAGTGTATTTATTTCCACACTATGAGGTTGGATAATGCCTTTTTAGTGTAAGAGCTGTTTGAAAAGACCGCCTGACATTTCAGCCTGTTTTGGTAGGATGGAGTTTTGGCCTGCCTGGTGACATCACTAGGTGGTAAATGAGTTAATAGATCAATAATACCCTTTACACACACAGAACAATAGCAGCAATAGATCATTTTAAAAAGTGCTAATTCAGAAGCATCTGTACCTTTTCAGACAGCAGAATTCTGCTCTGGCATATAATGTTCTTATCACGTTTCAGGTAAGACCCAAATACAGACTGTTGAAGTAACCATGTTTATTACAGCAACAGGGGCAGGCAAACGACAAGTCAAGGCAGGCAGGGGTCGATAATCAAGAGTAGTGGGGCAACGGTACTGGACGTCAAGCAGGCTCAGGGTTAGGGCGGGCAGAAAAGGTCAAAACCGGAAGAATCAATAGACAGGAACAGAGGGAAAAAAACTGGTAGGCTTGACGAAACAAAACGAACTGGTAACAGACAGAGAAACCAGGTATAAGTACCCAGGGGATAATGGGGAAAATGGGCGACACCCGAGGGAAGTGACAGATCAGGGCGAGACAGTTCTATTGTTTCCCTGACAACTTTAAACGTTGCTGATTGATGTGCTGCTGTGTTGTTTTTTATGCTGTTTTTTATATTAGGGTAACTAGATTTGTTTTCTTTTCTACTAAATGTATTGGTAAGTCATTCTACAGTTGAAGACAGAAGTTTACATACACTTAGGTTGGAGTCATTAAAACTCATTTTTCTAACACTCCACAAAATTCTTGATAACAAATTATAGTATTGTCAAGTCGGTTAGGACATCTACTTCGTGCACGACACAAGTCATTTTTCCAACAATTATTTACAGACAGATTATTTCTTATAACTTATAATTCACTGTATCACAATTCCAGTGGGTCAGAAGTTTACATACACTAAGTTGACTGGCTTTAGAAGCTTCTGATAGGCTAACTGACATCATTTGATTCAATTGGAGGTGTACCTGTGGATGTATTTCAAGGCCTAGCTTCAAACTCAGTGCCTCTTTGCTTGACATCATGGGAAAATCAAAAGAAATCAGCCAAGACCTCAGAAATAAATTTGTAGACCTCCACAAGTCTGGTTCATCCTTGGGAGCAATTTCCAAATGCCTGAAGGTACCACGTTCATCTGTACAAACAATAGTACGCAAGTATGAACACCATGGAACCACGCAGCCATCATACCGCTCAGGAAGGACTCGTGTTCTGTCTCCTAGAGATGAACGTACTTTGGTGCAAAAAGTGCAAATCAATCCCAGAACAACAGCAAAGGACCCTGTGAAGACGCTGGAGGAAACAGGTACAAATCAAATCAAATCAAATCAAAATCAAATCAAATTGTATTTGTCACATACACATGGTTAGCAGATGTTAATGCGAGTGTAGCGAAATGCTTGTGCTTCTAGTTCCGACAATGCAGTGATAACCAACAAGTAATCTAACTAACAATTCCAAAACTACTGTCTTGTACACAGTGTAAGGGGATAAGGAATATGTACATAAGGATATATGAATGAGTGATGGTACAGAGCAGCATACAGTAGATGGTATCGAGTACAGTATATACATATGAGATGAGTATGTAGACAAAGTAAACAAAGTGGCATAGTTAAAGTGGCTAGTGACATAAGAATGCAGTCGATGATCTAGAGTACAGTATATACATATGCATATGAGATGAATAATGTAGGTTAAGTAACATTATATAAGGTAGCATTGTTTAAAGTGGCTAGTGATATATTTACATCATTTCCCATCAATTCCCATTATTAAAGTGGCTGGAGTTGGGTCAGTGTCAATGACAGTGTGTTGGCAGCAGCCACTCAATGTTAGTGGTGGCTGTTTAACAGTCTGATGGCCTTGAGATAGAAGCTGTTTTTCAGTCTCTCGGTCCCAGCTTTGATGCACCTGTACTGACCTCGCCTTCTGGATGATAGCGGGGTGAACAGGCAGTGGTTCGGTGGTTGATGTCCTTGATGATCTTTATGGCCTTCCTGTAACATCGGGTGGTGTAGGTGTCCTGGAGGGCAGGTAGTTTGCCCCGGTGATGCGTTGTGCAGACCTCACTACCCTCTGGAGAGCCTTACGGTTGAGGGCGGAGCAGTTGCCGTACCAGGCGGTGATACAGCCCGCCAGGATGCTCTCGATTGTGCATCTGTAGAAGTTTGTGAGTGCTTTTGGTGACAAGCCGAATTTCTTCAGCCTCCTGAGGTTGAAGAGGCGCTGCTGCGCCTTCTTCACGACGCTGTCAGTGTGAGTGGACCAATTCAGTTTGTCTGTGATGTGTATGCCGAGGAACTTAAAACTTGCTACCCTCTCCACTACTGATCCATCGATGTGGATAGGGGGGTGTTCCCTCTGCTGTTTCCTGAAGTCCACAATCATCTCCTTAGTTTTGTTGACGTTGAGTGTGAGGTTATTTTCCTGACACCACACTCCGAGGGCCCTCACCTCCTCCCTGTAGGCCATCTCGTCGTTGTTGGTAATCAAGCCTACCACTGTTGTGTCGTCCGCAAACTTGATGATTGAGTTGGAGGCGTGCGTGGCCACACAGTCGTGGGTGAACAGGGAGTACAGGGGAGGGCTCAGAACGCACCCTTGTGGGGCCCCGTGTTGAGGATCAGCGGGGAGGAGATGTTGTTGCCTACCCTCACCACCTGGGGGCGGCCCGTCAGGAAGTCCAGTACCCAGTTGCACAGGGCGGGGTCGAGACCCAGGGTCTCGAGCTTGATGACGAGCTTGGAGGGTACTATGGTATTGAATGCCGAGCTGTAGTCGATGAACAGCATTCTCACATAGGTATTCCTCTTGTCCAGGTGGGTTAGGGCAGTGTGCAGTGTGGTTGAGATTGCATCGTCTGTGGACCTATTTGGGCGGTAAGCAAATTGGAGTGGGTCTAGGGTGTCAGGTAGGGTGGAGGTGATATGGTCCTTGACTAGTCTCTCAAAGCACTTCATGATGACGGAAGTGAGTGCTACGGGGCGGTAGTCGTTTAGCTCAGTTACCTTAGCTTTCTTGGGAACAGGAACAATGGTGGCCCTCTTGAAGCATGTGGGAACAGCAGACTGGTATAGGGATTGATTGAATATGTCCGTAAACACACCGGCCAGCTGGTCTGCGCATGCTCTGAGGCGCGGCTGGGGATGCCGTCTGGGCCTGCAGCCTTGCGAGGGTTAACACGTTTAAATGTCTTACTCACCTCGGCTGCAGTGAAGGAGAGACCGCATGTTTTCGTTGCAGGCCGTGTCAGTGGCACTGTATTGTCCTCAAAGCGGGCAAAAGTTATTTAGTCTGCCTGGGAGCAAGACATCCTGGTCCGTGACTGGGCTGGGTTTCTTCTTGTAGTCCGTGATTGACTGTAGACCCTGCCACATGCCTCTTGTGTCTGAGCCATTGAATTGAGATTCCACTTTGTCTCTGTACTGACGCTTAGCTTGTTTAATAGCCTTGCGGAGGGAATAGCTGCATTGTTTATATTCGGACATGTTACCAGACACCTTGCCCTGATTAAAAGCAGTGGTTCGCGCTTTCAGTTTCACGCGAATGCTGCCATCAATCCACGGTTTCTGGTTTGGGAATGTTTTTATCGTTGCTATGGGAACGACATCTTCGACGCACGTTCTAATGAACTCGCACACCGAATCAGCGTATTCATCAATATTTCCATCTGACGCAATACGAAACATGTCCCAGTCCACGTGATGGAAGCAGTCTTGGAGTGTGGAGTCAGCTTGGTCTGACCAGCGTTGGACAGACCTCAGCGTGGGAGCCTCTTGTTTTAGTTTCTGCCTGTAGGCAGGGATCAGCAAAATGGAGTCGTGGTCAGCTTTTCCGAAAGGGGGCCGGGGCAGGGCCTTATATGCGTCGCGGAAGTTAGAGTAACAATGATCCAAGGTTTTACCACCCCTGGTTGCGCAATCGATATGCTGGTAAAATTTAGGGAGTCTTGTTTTCAGATTAGCTTTGTTAAAATCCCCAGCTACAATGAATGCAGCCTCCGGATAAATGGTTTCCAGTTTGCAAAGAGTTAAATAAAGTTCGTTCAGAGCCATCGATGTGTCTGCTTGGGGGGGATATATACGGCTGTGATTATAATCGAGGAGAATTCTCTTGGAAGATAATGCGGTCTACATTTGATTGTGAGGAATTCTAAATCAGGTGAACAGAAGGATTTGAGTTCCTGTATGTTTCCTTCATCACACCATGTCTCGTTAGTCATGAGGCATACGCCCCCGCCACTCTTCTTACCAGAAAGATGTTTGTTTCTGTCGGCGCGATGCGTGGAGAAACCCGTTGGCTGCACCGCAACGGATAGCGTCTTCCCAGTAAGCCATGTTTCTGTGAAGCAGAGAACGTTGCAGTCTCTGATGTCCCTCTGGAATGCTACCCTTGCTCGGATTTCGTCAACCTTGTTGTCAAGAGACTGGACATTGGCAAGAAGAATGCTGGGGAGTGGTGCGCGATGTGCCCTTTTTCGGAGTCTGACCAGAACACCGCCTCGTTTCCCTCTTTTTCGGAGTCGTTTCCTTGGGTCGCTGCATGCGATCCATTCCGTTGTCCTGTTTGTAAGGCAGAACACCGGATCCGCGTCGCGGAAAACATATTCTTGGTCGTACTGATGGTGAGTTGGCGCTGATCTTATATTCAGTAGTTCTTCTCGACTGTATGTAATGAAACCTAAGATGACCTGGGGTACTAATGTAAGAAATAACACGTAAAAAAAACAAAAAACTGCATAGTTTCCTAGGAACGCGAAGCGAGGCGACCATCTCAGTCGGCGCCGGAAGTAAATACAGTAAAACAAGTCCTATATCGACATAACCTGAAAGGCCGCTCAGCAAAGAAGAAGCCACTGTTCCAAAACCGCCATAAAAAAGCCAGACTACAATTTGCAACTGCACTTGGGGACAAAGATCATACTTTTTGGAGAAATGTCCTCTGGTCTGATGAAACAAAAAAGAACTGTTTGGCCATAATGACCATCGTTATATTTGGGGGAAAAAGGGGGGGACCCGGAGAACACCATCGCAACTATGAAGCACGTGGGTGGCAGCATCATGTTTTGGAGGTGCTTTGCTACAGGAGGAACTGGTGCACTTCACAAAATAGATAACATAATTTGGCTAAGGTGTATGTAAACTTCCGACTTCGACTGTATTTAACAAACTTCAAAGTACTTTTTTTAGCAGTGGTCTGCGCTCAGGCAGCAGGCACCAGGCAGGCATGCAGTGTGTATGCAGCACAAGATCATTTGATTGACAGTTCTAGTTGCCTAGTGATGGACGTCAGTCCCGCTTCAGAAGTGGCATTCCTTTACAGACAATTTAAATGCCTGTTCAGTGGAGCTTCGAAACTAGCTCCAGGGGAGGTTTCGTGTCTGCATTTGAATTCTTTTTAAAAAACCTTACAGACAAACAAACGTGTCGTAGCTTAGGTGCTTTCAAGACACCACATTCCATAAATCTGAAAGGGGCATAAGAACAAGAGCTCCAAACCTCTCTGCCAATAAGAGCTAGTTTTCAGTTTTCCCCTCCCCGATGAATCGGACCCCTCCCAGACAGTCCTAGTAAAATGCTTTCTTGAGAAATTGCTCTTTGCTAAAAAGCTATTTTTGTTTATTTTTGTTTCTTTCTGTTTGTTAACTTGGCTTTCGAAGACCTTAGAGATGCATGGTAGGATAGATATAGGTCTGTAGCAGTTTGGGACTAGAGTGTCTCCCCCTTTGAAGAGGGGGATGACCGCGGCAGCTTTCCAATCTTTGGGAATCTCAGACGATATGAAAGAGAGGTGAACAGGCTGGTAACAGGTTGCAACAATTTCGGCAGATAATTTAAGAAAGAGGGTCCAGAATGTCTAGCCCGGCTGATTTGTAGGGGTCCAGATTTTGCAGCTCTTTCAGAACATCAGCTATCTGGATATGGGTGAAGGAGAAATGGTGGGGGCTTGGGCGGGTTGCTGTGGAGGGTTGATCGGGGTAGGGGTAGCCAGGTGGAAAGCATGGCCAGCCGTAGAGAAATGCTTATTGAAATTCAATTATAGTGTATTTGTCGGTTGTAACAGTGTTTCCTAGCGTCAGAGCAGTGGGTAGCTGGGATGAGGTGCTCTTATTCTCCATGGACTTTACAGTGTCCCAGAACATTTTTGAGTTTGTACTGCAGGATGCAAATTTATGTTTAAAAAAAGCTAGCCTTAGCTTTCCTAACTGTCTGTGTATATTGGTTCCTAACTTCCCTGAAAAGTTGCGTATCACAGGGGTTTTTCGCTGCTAATGCAGAACGCCACAGGATGTTTTTGTGCTGGCCAAGGGCAGACATGTCTGGAGTGAACCAAGGGCTGTATCTATTCCTGGTTCTACATTTTTTGAATGGGGCATGCCTATTTAAGATGGTGAGGAAGGCACTTTTAAAGAATAACCAGGCATCCTCTACTGTCGGGATGAGGTCAATGTCGTTCCAGGATACACCGGCCAGGTCGATTAGAAAGGCCTGCTCGCAGAAGTGTTTTAGGGAGCGTTTGACAGTGATGAGGGGTGGTCGTTTGCTCGCAGACCCATTACGGATGCAGGCAATGAGGCAGTGATCGCTGAGATCGTGGTTGAAAACAGCAGTGTATTTGGAGGGTGAGTTAGTTAGGATGATATCTATGAGGGTGCCCAAGTTTACGGATTTGGGGTTATACCTGGTATGTTCATTGATAAATTGTGTGAGATTGAGGGCATCAAGCTTAGATTGTAGGATGGCCGGGGTGTTAAGCATGTCCCGGTTTAGGTCACCTAGCAGCACGAGCTCAGAAGATAGATGGGGGGCAATCAATTCATATATGGTATCGAGGGCACAGCTGGGGGCAGAGGGTGGTCTATAGCAAGCGGCAACGGTGAGAGACTTGTTTCTGGAAAGGTGAATTTTTAGAAGTAGAAGCTCAAATTGTTTGGGTACAGACCTGGATAGTAAGACAGAACTCTGCAGGTTATCGTTGCAGTAAATTGCAACACCGCCCCCTTTGGCAGTTCTATCTTGTCGGAAAATGTTATAGTTAGGAATGGAAATTTCAAGGTTTTTGGTGGTCTTCCTAAGCCAGCATTCAGACACGGCTAGGACATTCGGATTGGTGGAGTGTGCTAGGGCAGTGAATAAAACAAATTTAGGGAGGAGGCTTCTAATGTTAACATGCATGAAACCAAGGCTTTTCCGGTTGCAGAAGTTAACAAATGAGAGCGCCTGGGGGATGGGAGTGCAGGTAGACACTGCAGGGCCTGGATTAACCTCTACATCACCAGAGGAACAGAGGAGGAGTAGGATAAGGGTACGGATAAAGGCTAACAGAACTGGACGCCTAGTACGTTCAGAACAGAGAGTAAAAGGAGCAGATTTCTGGGCACGGTAGAATATATTCAAGGCATAATGTTCCGACAAAGGTAAAGTAGGATGTGAATACAGTGGGGTAAACCTGTGCATATAGTGATAATGAGAGAGATATTGTCGCTAGAAATAGCATTTAAACCAGGGGATGTCACTGCGTGTGTGGGGGGGGTGGAACTAAATTGTTAGCTGAGGCGTGTTGAGCAGTGCTAGAGGCTCTACAGTGAAATAAAACAATAGTTACAAACCAGAACAGCAATCGACACGGCGTGGTGACGTTAGGGAAAGGCATGCGTAGCCGGGTGATCATACAAGTCCAGTGCGTGGCTTCAAGCAGCTAGCGGCACGGGGCTAGCAGGCTAACAGAAAGGCCTTAAGAGGGATGAGGCGACGGAGGGAAGTCTGTTGTGGCCCCCTCGTGCAGTTACGTCAGCGGACGATCAGCAGGGCTCTGTGTGGTAAACCAGGCCAATTGGCTAAATATGTATAGTGGCCGAAGAAATATGTCCGAAGGGCCTCTTAAGTCAACAGTCCAATGTGTTTTAGATAGCTAGCAGGCCGCAGATTAGTGGCTGTGTGTTCAGTGGTCGTTAGCTGCTATAATTCCAGGTGGGAAAAAAAGAAAACAAATATCATAATAAAAATGTACAAAATTTAAAAAAATAATTAAAATAGCGGTAGGAAACCGGAGATATCGAGAAGAATAAGTCCGACTAGGTCTGGTTTGAGTCGCGCTGTACAGACTGGCGAGAGTTGTCTGGGATAAAGGTAGCTGATGACCGCTAGCAAAGGATAGCTGACTGCAAGCTAGTGGCTTCAGAATGTAATTCGATGGGCCTCGTAAACCAAGTTTGTTAATGCTTTGTAACTGTGAGATCTTCATGTCTAGAATCATTATTTGTAAAGCTTTGTGCTTTAATTCATTTTACAACGTTATTAAATATTTGCCTTTGACATAGACAATTCTTATTCCTTTCTTGGCTTTTCTATTACTGTAACTCAGCTATAGTATATGTGTATTTTTATCATCTTTATGGAGATATTCAGTTTAATAGATTTTGATCATATTAAATGCATGGTCTTATTATGGGTCGCATATGTGAGATACTGTATATAATAAATATTACCCCACTACAACCACACCAAAATGACTTTCCCCTGTGGTTAAACCATGTAGTAATTATCTGTTCATGTTGGATTTATAAAATTAGGAAATGTAAGTACGTCAGCAGCCTTTCCTGTAATGGATGAGCAAGTGGCTAGTCTGGGGGCAAAATGGAAATTGAGTTTTTGTTTCGTAGCCTCAAGACTCACTCTTGCTGTATTCTGAAAGGGAAGCTAAGCGACCGAAATAAAAACACTGCTCTTAATGAAACAGCCACTAATGCACATTGCCATTGCAAAAGGAAAGAGCAAATTGGCCATTTAATTGAATGAGGTAAATCACTTTCAACTCATGAGCAGGAAATCCATTAAAGGTCCCTCTGAATACAGCTACAATCATTAGCACAGGCTTATTTGTGCAGCTTCTCTTCTCTCACACATTAAGTACATTTCCAGTACGGCTTCTGGGTTGAGAAACTTCCTGACCTGAATTCTTGTTGATGTCAAATAAAGATGTTCTTTTTTTGCTGTACTTTTACCCCTTTTTTGTGATATCCAATTGGTAGTTACAGTCTTGTCCCATTGCTGTAACTCCCCTACGGACTCGGGAGAGGCGAAGGTCGAGAGCCATGCGTCCTCCAAATCATTACCCTGCCAAGCCGCACTGCTTCTTGACACACTGCTCGCTTAACCCGGAAGCCAGGCGCACCGACGTGTCAGAGGAAACACAGTCCAGCTGGCGCCCGAAGTCAGTTTGGAGGCGGCCGGCCCGCCACAAGGAGTTTCTATAGTGCGATGGGACAAGGAAATCCCACCTGGCCAAACCCTCCCCTAACCGGGCGACGCTGGGCCAATTGTGCGCCGCCTCGTGGGTCTCCCAGTCGCGGCTAGGCTGTGGCACAGATTGGGATCGAACCCGGGTCTGTAGTGATGCCTCAAGCACTGAAAATTGAGTGACCTTAGACCGCTGCGCCACTCGGGAGGCTAAAGAGGATATTCTTGACAACAGAAATGTATTATGGTTGAAGGAGGGCACAGGATTTAAACATCTACTCTTCAAGTGGATATGGATATGGATACTGAAAAGCCATTAGGTTGTCCCAAGTGCTTACACATAAACTTTGCAGTACAGTCACAGGCTGTGTCCCCAATGACACCCTATTCCCTCTATACTAGTACACTACTTTTGACCAGAGCCTTATGGGGCATGGTTAAATGTAGTGCATTATATAGGGAATAGGGTGTCATTTAGGATGAAGACACAGTCACACTGTCCCCATGCTAGATCATATTCTCCCTAGGCAAATAAACACTGTCCATTATGTGTCATAGCAAGGTAACTAATGGGCTGTTGTGTGTGTCATTAATATGGTATCTTGATTATTGTGACAATGTTTAATGATTCAGATGATTAACTATGGATATGTGACTCTCAAATTATGTCATAGGTAAATAAATGCATACTGGTATTTGGGAGGATATATTCTGAAAAAATACAGTGTTCCCACTGGTTGTATAGGCTATTATCTAAAGCTACTTAAATGTTGTGGCGTTTGATGTACATTGTTGTTATGTTCATTGACATTACATGATTAACATTAGCCAGGTCATGATTTCTCATGTTACCTAATATCATGACACAAAGCCTTTCCCTTTCTGGGTTGGATGCAGTCTACAACACATACCTGGCCATTCATGTGACCCAGGCACCAGTGGGAATATAATGGGTTAATAACTCATGCACTAGCAGTGCAGAGGTTCCTAGTATTTTCATTATTGGCACCCTGAATTATTTTTACAAAAAAAATATGTGAAATTGATCAAATGTGAAATAGGGCTCTCTGGGGGAAAATGTTGGGAACCCCAGCCATAACCAATACCCTTCTAATTCACTACAGTCATTTTATAGAGCCTAACCGGTTCCAAATGGCAAAAGTGAAATCAATACCGGTACCCTTATCTCTTCTCTCTCCTAACTGGATTTTGTCTTCCACTCTCCCAATTTCTTCTTTCTCTCTTCTTCCTCCCTCCTCATCGCTTCCTGTTTTGCTCTATCCATCACTTTCACTCCATTTCCCCTCAGGTTCCCTAAAGACATTCATAATGAGCTGTACAGTAAAGAGCTGGGGTGCAGAATGGGTGGGAAATAGGTGTGGGAGGAGGGGGAAGAGAGGGTGATTTCCCAGAATCATCATCCGTCAATACCTAGGCTATCACAATTCATGGCCCCTGTCCAATGCCCAAACACTGATAATCACCCGTGCCTGGAAATTCTCGCCAGCCTACGCACAGGCATTGTGGTTTACGGAAAGCACAGGTATGCAGAACTGATGAATGGCCTGCTGCCATATGAGCTGAGTGGTCATAAATATAATTGTGGGAGGACAGGTGGACGTATCAAACTTGGATGCTGAGCAACAAAGTAATCAGGGAAGTTGTGCTTATAACTTATTTGATAATTTCCTGACAGTATTTTGTGCACCATCAAAATGTGAAAATAGCGTAGCCTACCGGATGATTGGATGTTATGGTGGGAGGGAATGTACGTTCCGGTGTACGTTCGGCTATTGAATAATAGCCTATTCACATTGTTCTATTTCCTGCAGTTTGGCTACTACGGTGTTGTAGGGGGGACATACAGAACAGTGGACGTACAGGGCATTGTATCAGACATGCAGAGGGCCTAGAAACCTATGCAACATTAGTGGATGATGATGAGGAACAGAGAAATCAGAGGTTATTAGACAGTTTCAAGGAAAACAAAATTAAATTTCCAAATAAATTACAAAAGTTCACATTTTCATTTTTCTGTTCCTAAATAAATATAAATCATTCCTGTTTTGAGTGCAGGAGTTTCTCATCTGCCTGAGCAACTCAGTGAGCCTGAAAAATAAAGACAAAAAAGGATGAAACAGTTCACAACATCATCTTTTTAATATTCTGTGTTGACAGTATGTGTTGCAACAATATTAGATAACTGAAATACAGAATAACAGTAAAACAGTGACTAGTAATGCTTACAGGCTCCTTCTCCTTTCCTCTGCCCCTCTCTCAGTGCTCTCCAGAGTCCATGGAAGCAGCCGGTTCCTCCAGTCTTCTTCCTCCCACCTGTAGCAGTGGAGCCTCAGGATATATGGATTCCAATTTGCATAAAGTCCAGTGACGTTCCTTGAGGGCTGTTGTGGTATCGGCTTGAGGGGGGATATACACGGCCCCACTATATTCAAAGACAATTATCTTGGGAGATAATACGGTCGGCATTTGATTGTGAGGTATTCTAGGTCGGATGAACAAAAGGACTTGAGTTTGTGTATGTTATCACACCAGGAGTCATTAATCATGAAACATACACCGCCGCCCTTTCCAGCATAGGCATACTCATCACCATAGGGAAGCCCATGGGTTCCTTCTTGCCAAGGTCATTAAGGTAAAAAAAAAAAAAAAAACTCTCAATTGAGATCCGGTCATGTAAATATAATTCAGACGGCCCTCTCTGTCATACAGAACTCAACTTTTATTCATACAGTTCGATCACGCAGTACTGCGACATTATTCAAGCAAAATTGGAGAGAGAAAAAAACTAAGGGACACTTCAGAAGAATGACATGCAAACGTGTAGGATACTTTACAATAAAATGCAATAGGCCCACTGATTGATCATTTAATAGCCAAAATTGTGCAAAGTATTTTGATCATAAAATAAAATATGTTTTGCAAACAACATTTTTTTCTGCATTTCTATTGTTCTTCATTTAAAGCGCCAACCAATTGTGGTTGAGCTGGAACAAAAGCCAACACACTCTCTCCGGTGTTTAGCTCTACTGCCGTTTTGCAGAGGGATTGTCATCTCTCTTGGAGACATAGCATAGGCCTATTGTTTAAAAAAAAAAGTTTATAAACACATTTTCTCTAGAACAAGGCAAAACAGATTTATGTTATAGAACACGACTGTAAAGAGATAGAGATATGCAGATTAGAAATTAGCTGAGCAAACGGATTAGGTGCGTTGATTGAAGGGGGTGAAGGGGGAACGTCAAATTCAAATCGAGAAGATAATCTGTACCGGCTCACATTTAAACAAAGCATCGTCCAGAAACATAGCCATACATGTTTGTTTTTTAAAATCATGATTTTAATTTTTTTAAACCAAACGAATGGTCCACTATCTACCCGGTTTTAATCGGTGGGCCGAGGTATCTCCAAAATGAACGCTTCGCAAATACTGAAATACATTAAGTATGTTTCAACAATCGCAGCAATTGGTCACTATGGCAAATGTGTGGGCGGGGTCATTTACGTCAAATGGCATTACGAGTCTTTCATTGGTTAAATCCTTTAAAGGACCCTGCTGTTACTGGTCAAAATATGTTGCGCTGCCATTGGTTTATATTACAAACACCGACAGTTTTGAAAACGGCATTTTACTTCAAAAAGCACGCTAACTACAACGCAAGGCATCAGTCTTTGCTCTAGCTACATTTTTCTTCAAAGAGGTAAATCAAGTTACTACATCGAATTCTGGAGCGACCCTGTGTGTTTGTTGATCTGTTTTTCATGCATGGTACGTTTAAAGTATATTTTAATGTTTTGTTGCATGCATCTCTAGCCAAGGGATCCACTATTTGCTTTCAATCGAAACCCAGATGGCTAGTAGGTAGCCAAATATTGATTTACTTGCAGACGTGTGTTGATTAAATAATTTACAAAACAGCCGTGGCATTTAGGCATTTAGGGTCCAGTTGATTACGTTATCTAGCTGGTGTAAGATGTGCGATTTGTTTGATCAGTGTTCATTGTTTGTTTTAATGTGACTTTTACCTCTTCTAACGTTAGAGCCCGCACATTGTTACAATGATGCAAGGGGACGACGGTGCCCAGCTCCAGTGCAGTGTCGTGGTGGAGCGCCTGAACTCCTCTGGCCAGGCCACCAAACGCCAAGTCATCCGGAAGGCAGCTGTTCTTCTCGGTCGCAACGAGTTCCAGGAGATAATCCTGCGCGTGCACAACGGGAAAGTGCCCGAAAGTTACACGCTCAAAGAGTTCCAGCTTTTTACCCGGTTTGCTAAGGATGGCAAGTGCACCGTTAAACTGCTCCCCGAAAACGTCCAAGTGCTCATCTCTGACTGCCCACCCCACCTACTAAACATTTTCCTGAAGACCTTGAGTATCAAACACCAGGCCTGGCAGACTAGCAAACCTATGACAGACCGAGAGAAGCTGAAAGCCTGTCTGCCCCGCAGCTTCGAGACCATCAGCCCGTTACAGCAGAAGGATGTACAGAAGGCCAATGAGCTGAGGAGCAAAGTTAATGCACCAGTGCTCTCTAAAGGTCTGGTAGTGAGGACTGCTAATAAGATGACTGGAGGACCACAGGGACAGCAGATTAAGAGACAAAGGACGGACTGTGACTCTAGCCCAGTGAGTTAAGTTCATATCCTCAGTGACTTTGTCATTGCTCCCCAAGCTGATATTCAACCTGGTTTGCACTTAACAACCCTGGTGGTGGGAATGCATTGCATGCCGTTCAGCCTAGTCTGTTTATCACGGGTTTGGTTTCGTTAGACATAAGATTGGTTTGATGTCCAACATTTTGTTAGTTGTTAGGCTAGTCCTTGAAGTTGTTGTTATTATGCTCCGTCTTCAGTTGAAGGCACTCCACCCAAGCAAAAAGCCCACCCTGTCTCTACCGGCGGCACGGAAGTTGAACAAAGAACAAGCCGCTGTCCTCAGTGCTGTGTTGAGTGGGAAGAATGTTTTCTTCACTGGCAGTGCAGGTATCTACCTTCCATTCCAAGCTGAAGTTATTACTTTCATTGTATGAGTTTGATTCATACAATGACTCATACATTCAGGAACCCACAGTGTTTTGGGCTATTCAAGACTGTTCTGTCTTTTTGTTCAGGCACAGGGAAGTCCTTCCTGTTGAAGAGGATTGTGGGCTCTCTGCCGCCCAAGAGCACCTACGCCACGGCCAGCACGGGCGTGGCAGCGTGTCACATCGGGGGGACCACGCTACACAACTTTGCTGGTTAGTCACCACACCACCGAATAAGAGTGAGCTGTCTGTCTAGAAATGTCCGTCTCAACAGTTGTTTCAATTGACACATTAGTCCCCGAAGTTAGCTTCACAAAATGGTTTACTGCCGGTTACCAGAACTGTACTGGTAGCCTTTAGTGGAGGGTTGGCTGAACACCCTCATCTCGCTATCTTTCACCTTCTCTATTTCCTTGTCTCATTCCCACCTTTTCCAAATTATCTTTAACCTCGTCTTACCCCATTCTTGTCTCAGGTATCGGGTCAGGCTCAGCCCCTCTGGAGCAGTGTATAGAGCTGGCCCAGAGGCCCGGGGTCCTGCAGCACTGGACTAGCTGTCGCCACCTCATCATCGATGAGATCTCCATGGTTGAGGCCCAGTTTTTCGACAAGCTGGAGGCAATAGCAAGGTAATAGAACCACCACCCACTCGCACCCTATAGAATTTAGTGTTGTATTATATAATTAAGTTTATGGGCTGAATCCTATCTTCAGAAATGCCAGTCCCATTGATTCAATACACAATTGTAAGAATAATGTACACGTATCAACCGACCTGTTTCTATTCGAGTTCATTGTGTGTAATTCTGCTATGATTTCTTCCATTGACATGCCGTTGCTCCAGGTGTCTGAGGAGGTCCACAGAGCCGTTTGGAGGAATCCATCTGATAGTGTGTGGGGACTTCCTCCAGCTGCCCCCGGTCTCCAAGGAAAAGGACAAGGCCGCGTTCTGCTTCCAGGTCAGAAAGCCTGGTGATAATGGTGACATGTCATGATAATGCTCCACTGACTCCCACCTTGAGCTTTTCTCATTACAGCATGTCAGTCTCTAGCCATGTTGGGATTCTAACACAGAAGCTTGCGTACAACATGTGAATAATTAATGCATTACTAGTATCACTGGCAGATTTGGGGTAAACCTTTGAGTTATGTTTAACTTGTACAGTATTTCAAGTTTGTGTCTAAGATTATACCTGATATGATGAAGAGCGCACCATACATTGAAAATGCTGACCTCTTGTTGACCTCTAGTCTAGAAGCTGGCGGAAGTGCATCCATCTGAACATGGAGCTGACTGAGGTGCGCAGACAGACTGACCAGTCTTTCATCTCCCTCTTGCAGGCAGTGAGGGTGGGCAGGTACAGTACGCTGAGCAGTGGACAATAGGCAGCCATTTTGGATGTCTGTTCTGGGCTTTTTCAATGGGTGTATCTCAATAGTCTGATGCAGCTTCCTCTCCTTGTCACATGAAATGCAAGATTGGTCAAATTCATGCTTTCACAAAATGACTTTGAACTAGAGGAGAGAGCCACTTTATAGACCGATGAGAAGCACCCAGTGTGCCGCCAACCAACTGATATCCATGGTCTCATGACAAAATGCCAGTTCTACAGTATACCATATAGAGTTTGAGCAATTTAGTAAAATGGAATCCTAATCATGCAATATTCTAAATCATTGTATTTTCAATGTCCATCATTAAATCCCAGAGTCACAGAGGAAGTCACTGCCAAGTTGATAAAGAGCGCCTATCACAAGATCGAGCGGGATGGTATCCTGGCAACCAGGCTTTGCACTCACAAGGACGATGTAGAGCTCACTAACGACAACAAGCTCCAGCAGCTGCCAGGTTTGGTGTTTTTTCTTTATTTTTTATCATTGTAATGACTTATCGCCTACAGTTCTTCCGTTGTTGTGAAACAAACTGTTGCCTTGAGGCAAGTGACAATTGGCCATTATTGTATGTCTCAGGCTTGAGTCAGCTCCTGACAGGGTCGGTCCAAGCCTCTAAGTGACTGAAGCGACTGCTTGGGGCCCCATGAACACTAGGAGGTCCCAGACCAAAGCATTTTCTAAATAAGCCACTGATTTTTAGTCACTCACTCAGATATATTAACATGGTGTAAGTCATGGCAAAATGTTTAGAATTTCAGGGAATTATTTTGATTCATCTTTGCTGTCAAGAGCAGTGGAGACCACGAATGTTTTGCTCGCTAGGTGAGGGGGGGGGCAACAATTTCGCTTAGGGCCCCAAAAATGGCTGCCTCATGACCGCACAGGACCTTGAGGGTCTCTCTTCCAAGGGTGTTTTTAGGTGCTAACACAATTAGCAGGCCATTTCAGATATATTTGGGGTCGTAATAAAAAATAACTGCAGTGATTTAAATTATTGTTATCACAACTTTCATTAACAGGTCCCGATCATCATAAAGACAAACATATCTGGCATATCTAAAACCGTGACCGCCCAGATGGAGAAATTGTACAATGATTGCTCTGCGAGTACAAAGTGCGTGCTCTCAAACACATGGCTTTAAGATTGTTGGCCGTCTATGAACACGCTGTCATGCATCACTGCAACGAGCCATCACATTGATTAGAAGTGGGACATGAAGTCCCACGTACTGAGAACTTGGAGAGGCTCACAACCACCTGAAATGACATTAATACCTTTGTTGCTGAGTAGGTGAGGGACTGCAGTAAGGTGAGTGCCATCTAGTTGGTAGGTACCCAGAACTGCTGTATATTGAACTGCATTTCCCCCTAGAGGTCATACACGAGCGTATTAGAATTTTGAATTTGTGTCATTTTGAAAAATAAATAAAATATCAGTTCATTTTTGGAAAAAAAAAAAGGCAGTTTATAGTTAAGTGAAATTGTACATTTGGCACATCTCAAGCGTAGACACCACATGATTAAGTAAGCTAGAACCAATGAAAAGACAGTCTTGTTTTTGATTTATGTGAACCCAGCCATGTGCTGCCCTTGTTACTGGGCAACATGTGGTGAGTGTTTGCCTGCAGCTACCATGAGTGCTCTCTGTGTCGTGCTGGTTTCAACGGTCATGGAGTCTTACTGAGATGAAAATCGAACGTAGGGTTGTCACTTGCAAAAATATTTGGTGTGAAAACAATTTCTACCCCAATTGCTCAAAACAAAATCAACATCCATGTGCTGCTTTTTTTAGGAGACCACATGTCCTCTGTCTGTCACTCAAAGTAAAATACTATATTGTAGCTGTTTGCTGCCTACAGACTTTAGGTTACAGATCTGGGATCTCCTGCGTGTCATATTGTGAAGAGAGTTGTGAAGGTGGACTCTAATAGTAAGCCCTCTGTTAGCATGTCTCTCAGTGAGCTATTAAACAGGAAGAGGGTAACCAATACTGAGTTAAATAGGCTGCAAAAAGTGATGTAATATCAGGCGAGATAAGCGGATGTGCATGGACAACATTTGAAGAACGTGGTTCTAATCATTTAGGCTCGGGATGGTATGAAAACTGTTGTGGGGTTGCAGGACAAAAGTAATGATTTTTTTTTATTTTGGCATTGGATGGGTTTTAATTCTGACAGTCAACTGGTACAGGTGTAAGCTGTCAGGAGCCTGTGGCACACAGCCCTTGCCAATCGTCACCTGGTTTCCCCTCTCCTGCTGAGCAATTAGACCTTTATTTGTTTAAATTGCGTATTAACAGTCTACTGGGATCCATGTTGCCAAGGACAACCACTCAAAGGTTTTTAATAACTACAGACCAGTCACCAAGGGGTAGACAATAGTCAATCATGGTGCCAAAATTATTGTAATTGGCTAAATTCAGCTCAGTGTAACACTGGCATGTTGTGTAAGAATGACAAGCAACAGCTTTTTTTGTCACAGGAAACTAGGAAAGATCCAGGTTGACAGGACCTTGACTCTCTTAGAAATTGTGCAGGCTTAACATTTTCTTTGATCTGTTGGTATGGCAACCTTAGTATCAAAGCTAAAAATCCACTAGCTAGAATGGTGAAAGCTCACAGGAGTCCCGCAGAGTAGTCTGACCTGTACAACAGACAAGTGGTGAGGAAGGCAAGACTGTGCCCACCCTCTACACTCTTCCCATCCTGTCTGACTGTGCCCACCACCTACACTCTTCCCATCCTGTCTGACTGTGCCCACCACCTACACTGTGAGTTGCAAGGCCTACCCTCTTGCTCCTGGTTTAGAGTCCCCACTGTCAAGACTAACTGGTACAAGCACTCCTTTATTACTACGGTCATTGCCCTTTTCAATACAGGGAAGAGGTTGGCTACTCTGCCCAACTGGTTTCATTGTCCTTGGTTGTCATAACATGGGGATGATGGTGGTAATGACGTTGCTGCTGATATATTTGTCAGCATATTCTTGATATTGATGTGATAATTTGAGAATGTTGTTGGGTAATTTTACTACTGCTTTATGTGCTGCTGCTCATGTTGAACATTCAGACAGGATGGAACTCGTTGTAGAACACGTGTCAAACTCATTCCACGGAGTGCCGCTTTGTCTGCAGTTGTTCACTCCAGCTGTGTACCTGTTTGACTAATTCGTAAAACTCCCCTCACCTTGTTGTCTAGGTCTCAATTGAAATGATCCTGTCAGCCCATGACTAGTAGCCCATTGTATCTATGTGGACTTAGTTTGTCTCCATATGCTCCCCCTGATGCAAAGCCCAATGCCTTCTGGGACAAATTTAAGTAAACTTGATTACTTTTAGACTTGAACTGTGTGCCACATTTTAAAGGGGTCTTCTTGCTTCCAGGGTCAGTGCGGGTGTTTGAGGCTGTGGACAGCGACCCTGCACTGGTGAAGACCATAGACAGCCAGAGTCCCGTCAGCAGGCTGCTGCAGCTTAAAGTGGGCGCTCAGGTCAGTGTATGGAGACTACTCCCTCAGTGGTCACAGCTGAATAGACACATGAGTCTTTAACCTGTTGAACTAACTTGAATCATTGATCAGATGCATAGTGTTTTTAAAAAAATCCTTTTTATTTTCCACTGTGATATGACCGCTCACTGACTAAACTGATTTGATTCCTATCCCCAGGTCATGCTAACAAAGAACCTGGATGTCCAGCGTGGCCTGGTCAACGGGGCTCGAGGTGTCGTGGTGGACTTTCAGCCGGGGAAACTAGGTAGATTCAATATACCGTACACTTACACATCAATAAACAGTAGAATTGAGGTTTTAAAAGTATGTGGTTCAGGTCTTGGTTAATGTACTCGGTAACATTTCAACTATCTACTAACCCTGTAATAACCTGTAATCTTAACCCTTATCCTAAATGTGACCCTTATTATAACCCTAACCTTATCAACAGATGGTCATACTATCTGTACAGCATCTACAGATGGAAAATCCAGACTATCCAAATAAAGTGACCCAGAAGTTTTTAATTTTTTTTAATTTGACCTTTTATTTAACCAGGCAAGTCAGTTAAGAACAAATTCTTATTTTCAATGACGGCCTAGGAACAGCGGGTTAACTGCCTGTTCAGGGGCAGAACGACAGATTTGTACCTTGTCAGCTCGGGGGTTTGAACTTGCAACCTTCCGGTTACTAGTCCAACGCTCTAACCACTAGGCTACCCTGCCGCCCCATACTTTAATGCCTAATAACCCTCAAATTTCATTGCGGTTATCTGTTTTAGCTGTGCATTTATGATCGACTCATTGACTGTGTTCCCTAACTCTGTATAGTAGCAGTCCATCAGTCCTTTCTGACTCCTCAGGGCTCCCACGCGTGCGTTTCCTGTGCGGCACCACTGAGGCGTTGAAGCCAGAGCGTTGGATGTTCAAGGCCGGAGGCGGGCTTTATCTGAGCCGCCAGCAGCTGCCACTCAAACTGGCCTGGGCAATCTCTATCCACAAGAGCCAGGTGAGGCGTGGCAATGACCATGTAAGACCCTACGGTGTGCTTGGCTAAACGCTCTAGAACAGAGTAGGGATTCCACATATGAGCCATTCAAATACAAAGAAAATGCATCCTTCCATCTCTTCTTGGTGACCTGATACAATTTATTTGGTTGAAGTTGTGCAGTGCAACTGCTGCTTTCTCCTGTCCCATAATCTTGGATCATTGATAACGCCCTCTCTCTCCGACGACAAATGTGATGGACCTGCGTCCTATGTTTGATCACATTCCCAAAACGCAATCCTCTCCCTTTGGCTGCGACGACGCACCCCTACCAAACTGTTACTGCGCAGATAAATGTGATCTCTGTTCAACTCCAACTAGCCATGCTTATCACCATAATGTTTTTATCTAGCCAATTAAAGTTCTACAAGGCAGAGACTTTAAGGGGAGAGGAAAGGTGGCATGCGCCTGGATGAAATGGAATCCAGCCTCCGATGGATGACCATTAGCAATTCTCACTCCCTACTATTTCTTGCCACTAAACTGCCAGACAGTGCTGGTCACTGATCAGCTGAGTTGGACCCTGGGTGTTATTACTCAGTCCACCCCCCCCCCTGCTAACCCAAGAACTGGATCTCATTACTCTGAAATGTGTCTGTAATGATTGGCTAGATGGATAAGCAGTGCCCTCTGGGTAATTGAGTTCATTGGTCACTGTCGGTGTCATCAATGTTTGGTTTCCCCTCACCTCGACGGAGAGGCAGCGGTAGAATCCGATGGCGTGAACAGAGTGTCACAGGATCATAACCTTGTGACAATTGCAGCTTATATTGGCATCAAAGATGTGCAGCTCTAAGCAATATGTCTAGATTCTGTATTCATATGATTCATTCCCTATGAATCATTGTTTTTCTGCAGCTATCCAAGCAAAGCTAGTTTACACTACATATCAGGCTGACTGATTTCACATCACATGTATCAGGTCTTCCTGTCTATGATTGTCTACCGCATCATGTCTCACCTACTGTATTTGGGGCATGTCTCTCACCTACTGTATTTGGGGCATGTCTCACCTACTGTATGTCAGGGCATGACGCTGGACTGTGTGGAGATCTCCCTGGCGCGTGTGTTTGAGAGGGGCCAGGCCTATGTGGCGCTGTCTCGGGCCAAGAGCCTGGAGGGGCTAAGGGTCATGGACTTTGACCCCCACGTGGTCCGTGCTGACCCCGACGTGCTGCACTTCTACAGCAAGCTGAGGAAAGAGAGGCTACTGTTGCAGGTAAGTTTCTGGCTGTATGCTTAATTTGTATTGACCGTAAGGCCTAATGTTCTTTGACCCAGTCTGGGTCCTCACAGGGGTTATCTAACAAGGTCCCAGAATAGGTCAAAGGGCTTATAGACCTACAGTGACTTGTTCCACATTTTGTAGGTACAGCCTGAATTCAAAATGGATTAAATAGATTTCTCAACCATCTACACACAATACCCAATAATAACAGTGAAAACACGTTTTAGACATTTTTAGATAAAACACCCCTGAGTCAATACTTTGTAGAAGCACCTTTGGCAGTGATTACAGCTGTGAGTCTTTCTGGGTAAGTCTAAGAGCATTGCACACCTGGATTGTACAATATGTCTTTTTAAAATTTTTGTTTCAAGTTCTGTCATATTGGTTGTTAATTATTGCTGGACAACCATTTTCAGGTCTTGCCATAGATATTCACACAGATTTAAGTCAAGACTAACTCAGCCACTCATGAACATTCACTGTTCTTGGTAAGCAACTCCAGTGTAGATTTGGCCTTGTGTGTTTAGGTGATTGTCCTGCTAAAAGGTGAATTATTCTCTGTGTCTAGTCACTAGTGGAAAGCAGACTAAACCAGGATTTTGCCTGCGCTTTTTTTTTTTAATCCTGAAACTCCCCAGTCCTTAACATTTATACAACTACCACTATGCTTGACGATTATGGAGTGGTAATCAGAAATGTTGTATTCCGGACAAAGTTAATTGCTTTGCCACATTTTTTGCAGTATTACTTTAATGTCTTGTTGCAATAAATATTTGTATGCTGTGCAGGCTTACTATAATTTCACTCTGGCAATTAGGTTAGTATAGTGGCGTAACTACAATGTTGTTCCAGCCTCAGTTTTCTCCTGTCACAACCATTAAACTCTGTTTTTAAAGTCACCATTGGCCTCAAGGTGAAATCCCTGAGTGGTTTCCTTCCTCTCCAGCAACTATGTTAGTAAAGAAGACTATCTTTGTAGTGACTGGGTATGTCTATACACCATCCAACGTGTAATATCTTCAGCATGCTCAAAGGATGTGTGACTACATGCATGCATACAAACATCAACTACATCACACCTGCCCAGACCCGCCTGCTCACATCTCCAGCGCCTGCATCCCTCTCCGCCACATGGCCTCAAATTGCACCATTTATTTTCTCTCCGCCGCCGCTCACACATTTTCAACTTTTAGATCTTCATCTTAGGGATAATTCAATGGGTGCCTTTCTTTGCAAGGCCTTGGGAAAACCTCCCTGGTCTTTGTGGCGGAGTATGTTTGAAATGCTTTGCTCGACTGAGGAACCTTAGTTATCTATGTGTGGGATACAGAGCTGAAGGAGTCATTCAAGTATCATTTTAAACACTTGCACACAGTAAGTCCATGTGACTTGTTAAGCACATTTTTACTCACATTATTTAGTTTTTTGCCATAACAAAAGGGTTGAATACTTATTGACTCACGACATTTCTGCTTTTCTTAATTCGTTTGTAGAAATGTCAACACAATTCCACTTTGACATTGTGTGTGTGTAGGCCAGTGACAAAATGTATTTAATCCATTTTAAATTCTGGCTGTGACATTGTGGAAAAAGTTGAAGGGTGTGAATATTTTCTGAAGGCATTGTGTAAAAAATACTCATTCTTTGAAGCAATGAGAATTGCCTTTTCTCAGTTTTTTGGGGGGGGACTGGTGACCTTAGCAGTTTAGTTGTGCTTTAATGGTATCCTGCTGTGTACTGCCACCCTGTGTCAAGAGGTGCAATGCTTTCCAGAGATCTGACCTCTGAGGGTGGGTTAGGTCTGGTAATGATGATCTTTGTTGGGTGTGGCTATCCACAGCTGTGTGTCCAAAGCAAAGGGCTTGTATAACACTCTGTATCTCTGCAGGCTTCAATGAATGAGTTTGTGGGCAAAAGTAACAAGGCGAATCGTTGGTGAGAAGGAACCGCTCAACAACCCAAACCGTGCAAACTATTTTAATTTAACATTTGATTTGTTTTTATTTCCATCTTTCAAGTGATTGTCTCAGGCTGTACTTTTTTTAAGGGTATACACATCATGGACTTTTGTACTACCAACAACTTTAGTTTTATCTTTATATACCTGTTATTTATTGTCATGCTCTTGACCATGTGGGAATGTTTATGACTTTTTTAAGCAAATAAAGTTTTAGTAGAACTAAACTGAAAAGATTAAAAGCATCATGTAAAGTGTTTTCACGAGCTAAAATAAAAGATCCCAGAAATGTTCCATATGCACAAAGCTTATATCTCAGATTTGGTGCACAAATTTGTTTACATACCTGTTTAGTAAGCATTTCTTCTTTGCCAAGGTAATCCAACCACCTGGCCGGTGTGGCATTTTAAACTGCATGATCATTACACAGGTGCACCTTGTCGTGGGGACATTAAGGCCACTAAAATGTGCAGTTTTGTCACATAACACAATGCCACAGATGTCTCAGTTTGAGGAAGTGTGCAATTGGCATGCTGACTGCAGGAATGTCCACCAGAATTGTTGCCAGAATTTAATGTTAATTTCTCTACCATCAACCACCTGTAATTTGAGAGAATTTGGCAATCCGTCCAACTGGACAGCTGATGAAACTGGACTATTTCTGTCTGTAATAAAGTCCTTTTTTGAGGGGAAAACTCATTCTCAGTGACTGGGCTTTACTCCTTAGTGGGTGGACCTATGCCCTCCCATGGCTGTTCCCCTGTCCAGTTGTGAAATCCATAAATTAGGGTCTAATTTACTTAAATTGACAGATTTCCTTAATATGAAATCATTGCATATTTATTTTCCCCAGTAGACTTTGTACAGTAACTATGACCAGTTCATTTCAAGGCTTGGCCTATATTGTAAGGTCATAAACCAAAAAGACATTCGATTGAGGTATTTAGAGCATCACATTCTCGGGCTTACATACTCCCTAGTACCAAGAAATGTCTTGTTTGATTTCCAAGATGACTCGGGGCTCCTTGATTGCTTCAATGTGGTTTAATAGGTCAGGTCTGTACCCAAACAATTCGAGCTTCTACTTTTAAAAATCACCTGTCCAGAAACAAGTCTCTCACCGTTGCCACTTGCTATAGACCACCCTCTGCCCCCAGCTGTGCCCTGGACACCATATTGATTGAGGTCATAACCGCCATCAATAAGAGACATTACTGTGCAGCCGTATTCATCGACCTGGCCATGGCTTTCAACTCTGTCAATCACCACATTCTTATCGGCAGACTCAACAGCCTTGGTTTCTCAAATGATTGCCTCGCCTGGTTCACCAACTACTTCTCTGATAGTGTTGTGTGTCAAATCGGAGGGCCTGTTGTCCGGACCTCTGGCAGTCTATGGGGTGCCACAGGGTTCAATTCTCGGGCCGACTCTCTTCTCTGTGTATACATCAATGATGTCGCTCTTGCTGCTGGTGAGTCTCTGATCCACCTCTACGTAGACGACACCATTCTGTGTACTTCTGGCCCTTTGGACACTGTGTTATTAACTAACTTCCAGACAAGCTTCAATGCCATACAACTCTCCTTCCAGGGCCTCCAACTGCTCTTAAATGCTAGTAAAACTAAATACATGCTCTTCAACTGATCAATGCCCGCCCGTCCAGCATCACTACTCTCTGGACGTTTCTGACTTAGAATATGTGGACAACTACAAATTCCTAGGTGTCTGGTTAGGATGTAAACTCTCCATCCAGACTCCCATTAAGCATCTCCAATGTAAAATTAAATCTAGAATCGGCTTCCTATTTTCGCAACAAAACATCCTTCACTCATGCTGCCGAACATAGCCAAAACTGACCATCCTACCGATCCTCGACATCGGCGATGTCATTTACAAAATAGCCTCCAACACTTTACTCAACAAATTGGATGTAATCTATCACAGTGCCATCTGTTTTGTCACTAAAGCCCCATATACTACCCACCACTGCGACCTGTACGCTCTCGTTGGCTGGCCCTCGCTTCATACTTGTTGCAAAACCCACTGGCTCCAGGTCATCTACAAGTCTCTGCTAGGTAAAGGCCCGCCTTTTCTCAGCTCACTGGTCACCATAGCAGCACATGCACCAGCAGGTATATCTCACTGGTCATCCCCAAAGTCAATTCCTCCCAGTTCTCTGCTGCCAATGACTGGAACGAACTGCAAACATCACTGAAGCCTCATCTCCCTCACTAGCTTTAAGCACCAGCTGTCAGAGCAGCTCACAGATCACTGCACCTGTACACAGCCCATCTCCAAATAGCCCATCCAACCTCATCCCCATACTGGATTAATCTTGCTCCTCAGTATCTCTACTTGCACATTCATCTTCTGCACATCTACCATTCCAGTGTTTAATTGCTAAATTGTAATTAATTTGCCAGCATGGCCTATTTATTGCCTTACCTCCCTTATCTTACCTCATTTGCACACACTGTATATAGACTTTTTCTGAATTATTGACTTGTTTGTTTATTCCATGTGTAACTCTGTGTTGTATGTGTCGAACTGCTGTGCTTTATCTTGGCCAGGTCACAGTTGTAAATGAGAACTTGTTCTCAACTAGCTTACCTGGTTAAATAAAGGTGAAAAAAGTAAGTGTAGTCAAACCAAGCACTGACAATTATGAGCCAGGTTTCCAGTGTCATGCAACCTCTGCAAGCCAGAGCTTACTAGAACCAGAGGTGTTTGAAACCAACAGACTCAAATGTGAAAACTTCAGTCTTCAAAGGAACTAATTGCTTGTAGAGTGTTCAACTAATTCTGACAGTAGTCGTCACTCTGGGCCAGAGATGGCGACGTAGGGCAACTACACTAATCTTCTCTGGACCAACACATTCATGTATAAACGTACGGTTTGAAGAAGTAGAGGGGACACAGGGTCTGCAGTGCTTGACATTTTAATGCAGTAAAACTCCTGAGTGGTTAATCACCTGGCCAGTCTTCATTTACTGGCCACAAAGATCTGAGAAGTTTGCATCTATCACCAATACAAGCAGCAGGTTGGCCATATACAGTCTAAAATGTACATATGTGTAATGGCTCAGGTTGCTGGTGTATACAGAACTATTTTGTCCAAAAAAAAAAAAACAAGATCTAATTTATTAACATTCATGGGTAGAACACAGGCTCTGGTCTCAAGCCTTCCCTGACACTGTACATCTGTAGTATTTATAACAGATGCCACAGCTGCAATAAACTACTGGAATTGACAGAGAATGGAGAAGTTCATTTGACGTTGTGGAAGAGCTTGTGCGCTACCTGTGAGAAAAAAGGAGAAATAACTAGTTCAATATGATAATGTATTGTAATTTACAGATTACCACAAATAATAAATTGATCACATGTAAGCTTGACATTTTCCTGCATGCAGTAGTGTGTGCGCTCACAGGGTTCCTAAAAAAACACTTACACAGTGGTCCCGTGCATGTAGGAAGTCGAAGAGTTCCTCTGTGCATTCCTCCTGTGTGTGTGATCTTGAGCCCACTCGGGCCGTGCAGGCCTCCAGCCTCTCCCTTGTGTGGGTGCAGTGCTCTGATGCCTCACACTTTGCCCGTATTGTTTCTAAGGGATCCTGGGAGAGACCAACACAGCTGCAGATGACTCATCAAAAAAACTCTCAATGTATAGAAAAAAAAGTCAGGGAATCTTAATTTGTGTGTTCATATTTCAAATATTAGTCATCAAAGGACAGTGTGGTAAATGTAAATTCAACTGTCTTACCACCATGTCTTCTTCCTCCTCTTCCTCCTCTCCTTCCTCCTCTGCCGGTGCCTCTTCCTCCTGGTCAGTGACAACATTAGTGGGGTGCAACCTTGCATATAAACATTTAACAATTATCAATTATTCATTCTACAAAAGCCATTTCTGTTCTACACAATAAGGTTCCATCTGGCAGGACTAACTTTCTGAATGAGATCTATAGGAAGTGAATGAGTTGATCTATTGTAAAAGCAAAGAACAATATTAGGTTATGGGTTGAATAGCTTTCCATATATAACTCATCAACTTGATTTATTCAAATGATCTAAAACTAGTTTTCAAACCAAGGTTGAAATTTTAACTAAAACTAATTTGTTTCTAAATATAAAATCCAGGTGTAAATAACAAGTGGTAACGACGTTACACCAATCTCAATCATCCATGTTAATTAAACGAGGGGTGTCCAGAGCTAGCTGCCAAGGACGCACGCCTGGCTAGCAATGCATTTAGCAAGTTACTGTGTGCAGCTACCGTTAGCTAGCTAACTGATAGCATTCGGGTTGCATAACTTGATATATTGGTAGGATTCGCAGAAAAAACTACATTGCAATAGGAAGATTTTGATATTGTGCAATACCTCATCATCAGGCTCCCCATTCATTATCATTTTGTTTTCGAAAACCATGATTTTAGTCCTAAAATTGGCAAGGACAACACCGGCAGAAGACACACGACCTAACGTTAGATCACCAGCTTTGATTTGGAGGACGTGTTACGTCACACGCAGGAAATAGCTAGCTAGAAAGTTCGCCGGAAGAATGTTTCTTTTCGTTCACTAGATGGCAGCCCTCCAACCATCTCCATGCGCTGGGGGAACCAATGTTCTGATATATTCTGCCCGATGGCAGGACGGGTTGGAAACAGTGTCGTACACCAACATGGCAGCGTCCATGGACACGAGAATATGGTTTAGAAAAATTGAATATCTACGGTGTCTAACGGAATCGCGTGAAAGCAAAATTGTACGTAGACTGGTTTAATTAAGCAACAACAAAAATTCCACAAAACAAGTTCGCGAAAAAAAAATCTAGCACCCGTTCACTTTGTGTGAGGAGGGTATTTTTTTGGCGCACAATTGTATACCTTCATATTTTAATTATCACCGGTGATGGAGTCAACAGAGTGAGAACTGCTTATTTACTGGCAACAAGGATGTTACCAAGTTAGTCTCTAAATTAGCCTAGGGTATGGGTCCTGGATCTGCACTATCGTCTAGGATTTATGTGCATTCTCTGTAATACACTAGGGACCGGCTTGGACATAAACCATACATTTGTTTGACCTTTATTTAACTAGACAAGTCAGTTAAGATAATTCTTATTTACAATGATTGCCAAACCCGGAAGACGCTGGGCCAATTATGCGCCGCCCTAAACCATCCTCCATTCAGGTTGAAAAGGCATAATTCCCTTCCTTAACTATATTTTAATGGCGAGCCACCGAAAACACAAAAAAAGTGAAAATCTGTACTGTCTTAATAAAATAAAAAAATCCACCACCATTTTCTGTTTATGGACAGTTTGGGATGTTGCACACGCGGTGCAGATCTAGTGCTTACTATCTAAAAGGCACTACATGGTCAAGCCGCCGTCTGCATTGGCTGTGCAGCCTCTGCTAAATCATGGCATTCATGCTTCGGGGAGCAGTGCAGAGCTGTTAATATTCGGGACCTCCCATCGCTGCCTTCTCTCAGCCAATCATGTCAATGCGGAGCTATATAGAGCTACAGTTTATGGATCCCTCCACATTGCTACAGAATTTCAGAGGCGCACGGCGATGCGGAATGGAGCTCCATTTGCTCCATTTGACCTCTGCATGCCTCCAGAGACTCCGCATTTGCTTAAATTGGCTTTAAACTTAACATTAAAGGATCTGCATTATTTGGCTGCATTGCCATTCCGACATCTGCATTGGCCATGTGGCATTTAAGTTGATATGGCTTCTGCAGAAGTCCGGGCAGAGCAGTCCAGATTAGTTGTCGAGGAAACAGCAGTGTGTGGGTAAAATCATTGGGGAAGCCATATTGCAACCTATGTGTCTAGACATCAGGACTGCGATTACTCACCACAGACTATCAGAATCCTCCTTTTCTTTTCATGACTCTGACGAGCCCGACGAGAAAGATACGCTGCTTCCTCGGGAACAGGCCCCGATCCCTGTGATCTGCGTGAAGAGGAGGCGAAGAAAGGGGCCGAAGGTCCGGCTGCCTTCTGAGAATTCGCAGGCGATCGAATAAACCCCCACTTCCCTCCATTCTGCTTGCAAATGTGCAATCTTTGGACAATAAAATTGATGAGTTACGCAAAAGATTAAACTACCAACGAGACATTAAAAACTGTAACATCTTATGCTTCACAGAGTCGTGGCTGAACGACGACAATATCAACATACAGCTGACTGGTTATACGATGTACCGTCAGGATAGAACAGGGGCGTCTGGTAAGACGAGGGGCGGTGGTCTATGTATTTATGTAAACAACAGCTGGTGCACGATATCTAAGGAAGTCTCGAGCTATTGCTCACCTGAGGTAGAGTTTCTTGTGATAAGCTGTAGAGCACACTACCTACCGAGAGAGTTTTCATCTGTATTCTTTGTAGCTGTTTTACATACCACCACAGTCAGAAGCTGGCACTAAAATGGCATTGAATGAGCTGTATTCCACCATAAGCAAACAAGAAAATGCTCACCCAGAGGCGGCGCTCCTAGTCGGGGACTTTAATGCAGGGAAACTTAAATCCGTTTTTACCAAATTTCTATCTGCATGTTAAATGTGCAACCAGAGGGAAAAGAACTCTGGACCACCTATATTCCACACACAGAGACGCATACAAAGCTCTCCCTCACCCTCCATTTGGCAAATCTGACCATAATTCTATCCTGATTCCTGCTTACAAGTAAGAATTAAAGCAGGAAGCACCAGTGACTATATCAATAAAAAAGTGGTCAGATGAAGCAGATGCTAAGCTACAGGACTGTTTTGCTAGCACAGACTGGAATATGTTCTGGGATTCCTCTAATAGCATTGAGGAGTACACATCAGTCATTGGCTTCATCAATAAGTGTATCGATGACATCGTCCCCACAGTGACCATACGTACATACCCCAACCAGAAGCCATGGATTATAGGCAGCATCCGCACTGAGCTAAAGGCTAGAGCTGCCGCTTTCAAGGAGCGGGACTCTAACCCGGAGCTTATAAGAAATCCTGCTATGCCCTCCGATGAACCATCAAACAGGCAAAGTGTCAATACAGGACTAAGATTGAATTGTAATACACCGGCTCCAATGCTCGTCGGATGTGGCAGGGCTTGCAAACCATTACAGACTACAAGGGAAGCACAGCCGAGAGCTGCCCAGTGACACGAGCTAAACTACTTCTATGCTTGCTTCAATGCTACGGGCGGCAACAATGTCATACTCGTTTGGACCAGACAGCATCAGATGGATGACCTACACGTCGTTTTGCTTTGATTCTTTCTCCTGAGCGATACATTCAGCCTCTTGCGAATTGAAGGAAAATTATGAAACACAGAGACAAAATTTAAAAAATGTAAAAGGTAAAAAATGTTATGGACATTTTTCTTGCTCGTTTTTTGGGGGAGGCCTGGCTTCCATTGGCATCCGTGAATACATGCCACTGTGAGAAAATTAGTTTGTGTTTATACAGGATCTCCTGTCCTCATCTACCGTCAACCAATCATGTCAATGCGGCACTATACGGAGCCCTCCGCATTGTTACAAAATTTGAGAGGTGCACATTGATGTGGTACTTATCTCAATTAGGCCTCACAATTGCGTCACCATTCATACGGCGGCGCCTCCGACCACATTTTCGGATCGAGCATAAATTGGCTCTTGCTAGCTAGTTACAAGAGGATGCCATGGTTATCTTCCTCATTGTATTCTGTTAACAAATCTTGTATATGTAGAGTTATTCCTGTAAATATTTAGTCAAATTCTGTGGAAATTGTTAAAGGTCATCTTTGTGCACTGGGTATACATTTTAAAGTGAAAAATCTGAGTCAGCATAATTCCGTTACCATGGAAATGGCCCTACACTGAACTCGTGTCACAGGCGGAAAATTGTTTATCACAGTAATCACTTTTTTTTGCACATAAAAGAGTAATAAAAAGACAAACTTTACAAAGGAAGGGTGAACTTGCCAAAGCACAAAGTTTGATCTTTGTGAAAAAATGTGACTCCCCAGTTATTTTTGCCACACCTGAGCAGAAGGTGCACTCAGGGCTTGTGTTGCATTTTGGATCATTCAGAAATATATATCTCGAATTACAATAGTTCCAAATTGGTTCCTAGTCTCTCCCCCCAGCACCCATGCAGGATCTAAAATAGGATCTAAAATAGATACATACTGCATAGGCTACGTTTACACATACGGCCCAATTCTGATATTTTTTTCCCACTAATTGTTCTTTTCACCAATCACATCAGATCTTTTCACATTACAGCTTTTTCAGAGCTGATCTGATTGGAACAAAAAGGTGAAAAAAAGATCAGGAAGGGCTGCCTTTTTAAACACAGCCCATAGAACCTTAGCATTGATTGGTACATCATGTACCTTTCCTAAGATGTAGAGACTTGTAGAGACTGTCAGACAGCCAGTTGGAGAAGAAGCTCTGGAGAGACTGCAGGCAGCTGGATTTCCTTCCCACGATAACCCTTCATCACTCAAGTCTGTTGGTGCCAGTCAAGATATGGCTCCTCCTCACCCCAGCACCAATATCAAGTGCAGCCCCCCTCCCCAGTGAAGACATCTCCAGATTCCATCCTTCCAGGTGAGATTTGCAACACTTCTGTTACAGACACGAGAGAAGAAAATGCTGAAATCTGGGCTTCAGTCTGTTTCATCACCACAATTTACTGTAGCTACATTTCTCCTGTATTGTGATATTATTTAATGCCAATCTGAATGGTTCTATGTGCCCTCCAAGCTCATCACTAAGCTCAAGGCCCTGGGTCTGAACCCCTCCCTGTGCAACTGGGTCCTGGCAGGCAGACCCTAGGTCGTGAAGGTAGGCAACAACGCCTCTGCCACGCTGATCCTCAACATGGGGGCCCCACAAGGGCTCAGTAGTGTGTGTGGCCTCCACGTGCCTGTATGACCTCCCTATTTCATTACATTTCATTATAGTACAACGGTTTGATTTGTCTAATCTTAGCAATTTTTCTTCTTAGCTAGCTACATAGCCGTCTTTGTATCATAGATAATTGCGTAATTATCGTATTTCGTCGTCCTAACGCAGTCTACACCGCCCTGCAGCTAGCTAGCTAGCTAACGTCTACCGTTAGCTAGTCCACCGTCTACCGATTAGCAGCACAACTTACACTCAACTGAACGACTTGATTAGTGTAGTGTTAGCTAGCTACATAGTTGTCTTTGCTGTCTTCGTATCCAAGATAATTGTGTAGTTTAGAGTGTGTAGTTTTAGAGTGATTATCTTAATTTACCGAGGTTAGCTAGCCAGCTATTCGTCGTCCTTAACGTAACAGAACTTCCGCACTCAACAATCCGGTCGCATTTCGCTTCGCTCCACAGGTAGTATCACATTTTTCATTTCATTACAGTACAACGGCTTGATTTGTTTGATCGTAGCTAGCTACATAGCTAGCTACATAGCCGTCTTTGTATCAAAGATAATTGTGTAGTCTTGAGCGATTTCCTAGGTTAGCTAGCCAGCTATTGTCGTTCTTTTAATGCATCGTAACGTAAATCAACACTGCTAGCTAGCCAGCTAGCCCTGAATAGCAGCACAGTAGCACAGTAGAAACCATTACACTCAACGGAACGACTTGATTAGTGTAGTGTCAACAACGCAGACACTGCCAGCTAGCCTACATAGTCAACAACGCAGCCTCTGCCAGCTAGCCTACTTCAGCAGTACTGTATCATTTGAATAATTTTAGTCAATAAGATTCTTGCTACGTAAGCTTAACTTTCTGAACACTCGAGACGTGTAGTCCACTTGTCATTCCAATCTCCTTTGCATTAGCGTAGCGTCTTGTGTAGCCTGTCAACTATGTGTCTGTCTATCCCTGTTCTCTCCTCTCTGCACAGACCATACAAACGCTCCACACCGTGTGGCCGCGGCCACCTAATCTGGTGGTCCCAGCGCGCACGACCCACGTGGAGTTCCAGGTCTCCGGTAGCCTCTGGAACTGCCGATCTGCGGCCAACAAGGCAGAGTTCATCTCAGCCTATGCCTCCCTCCAGTCCCTCGACTTCTTGGCACTGACGGAAACATGGGTCACCACAGACAACACTGCTACTCCTACTGCTCTCTCTTCGTCTGCCCACGTGTTCTCGCACACCCCGAGAGCTTCTGGTCAGCGGGGTGGTGGCACCGGGATCCTCATCTCTCCCAAGTGGTCATTCTCTCTTTCTCCCCTTACCCATCTGTCTATCGCCTCCTTTGAATTCCATGCTGTCACAGTTACCAGCCCTTTCAAGCTTAACATCCTTATCATTTATCGCCCTCCAGGTTCCCTCGGAGAGTTCATCAATGAGCTTGATGCCTTGATAAGCTCCTTTCCTGAGGACGGCTCACCTCTCACAGTTCTGGGCGACTTTAACCTCCCCACGTCTACCTTTGACTCATTCCTCTCTGCCTCCTTCTTTCCACTCCTCTCCTCTTTTGACCTCACCCTCTCACCTTCCCCCTACTCACAAGGCAGGAAATACGCTCGACCTCATCTTTACTAGATGCTGTTCTTCCACTAACCTCATTGCAACTCCCCTCCAAGTCTCCGACCACTACCTTGTATCCTTCTCCCTCTCGCTCTCATCCAACACTTCCCACACTGCCCCTACTCGGATGGTATCGCGCCGTCCCAACCTTCGCTCTCTCTCCCCCGCTACTCTCTCCTCTTCCATCCTATCATCTCTTCCCTCTGCTCAAACCTTCTCCAACCTATCTCCTGATTCTGCCTCCTCAACCCTCCTCTCCTCCCTTTCTGCATCCTTTGACTCTCTATGTCCCCTATCCTCCAGGCCGGCTCGGTCCTCCCCTCCCGCTCCGTGGCTCAACGACTCATTGCGAGCTCACAGAACAGGGCTCCGGGCAGCCGAGCGGAAATGGAGGAAAACTCGCCTCCCTGCGGACCTGACATCCTTTCACTCCCTCCTCTCTACATTTTCCTCTTCTCTCTCTGCTGCTAAAGCCACTTTCTACCACTCTAAATTCCAAGCATCTGCCTCTAACCCTAGGAAGCTCTTTGCAACCTTCTCCTCCCTCTTGAATCCTCCTCCCCCTCCCCCTCCTCCCTCTCTGCAGATGACTTCGTCAACCATTTTGAAAAGAAGGTCGACGACATCCGATCCTCGTTTGCTAAGTCAAACGACACCGCTGGTTCTGCTCACACTGCCCTACCCTGTGCTCTGACCTCTTTCTCCCCCTCTCTCCAGATGAAATCTCGCGTCTTGTGACGGCCGGCCGCCCAACAACCTGCCCGCTTGACCCTATCCCCTCCTCTCTTCTCCAGACCATTTCCGGAGACCTTCTCCCTTACCTCACCTCGCTCATCAACTCATCCCTGACCGCTGGCTACGTCCCTTCCGTCTTCAAGAGAGCGAGAGTTGCACCCCTTCTGAAAAAACCTACACTCGATCCCTCCGATGTCAACAACTACAGACCAGTATCCCTTCTTTCTTTCCTCTCCAAAACTCTTGAACGTGCCGTCCTTGGCCAGCTCTCCCGCTATCTCTCTCAGAATGACCTTTTTGATCCAAATCAGTCAGGTTTCAAGACTAGTCATTCAACTGAGACTGCTCTTCTCTGTATCACGGAGGCGCTCCGCACTGCTAAAGCTAACTCTCTCTCCTCTGCTCTCATCCTTCTAGACCTATCGGCTGCCTTCGATACTGTGAACCATCAGATCCTCCTCTCCACCCTCTCCGAGTTGGGCATCTCCGGCGCGGCCCACGCTTGGATTGCGTCCTACCTGACAGGTCGCTCCTACCAGGTGGCGTGGCGAGAATCCGTCTCCACACCACGTGCTCTCACCACTGGTGTCCCCCAGGGCTCTGTTCTAGGCCCTCTCCTATTCTCGCTATACACCAAGTCACTTGGCTCTGTCATAACCTCACATGGTCTCTCCTATCATTGCTATGCAGACGACACACAATTAATCTTCTCCTTTCCCCCTTCTGATGATCAGGTGGCGAATCGCATCTCTGCATGTCTGGCAGACATATCAGTGTGGATGACGGATCACCACCTCAAGCTGAACCTCGGCAAGACGGAGCTGCTCTTCCTCCCGGGGAAGGACTGCCCGTTCCATGATCTCGCCATCACGGTTGACAACTCCATTGTGTCCTCCTCCCAGAGCGCTAAGAACCTTGGCGTGATCCTGGACAACACCCTGTCGTTCTCAACTAACATCAAGGTGGTGGCCCGTTCCTGTAGGTTCATGCTCTACAACATCCGCAGAGTACGACCCTGCCTCACACAGGAAGCGGCGCAGGTCCTAATCCAGGCACTCGTCATCTCCCGTCTGGATTACTGCAACTCGCTGTTGGCTGGGCTCCCTGCCTGTGCCATTAAACCCCTACAACTCATCCAGAACGCCGCAGCCCGTCTGGTGTTCAACCTTCCCAAGTTCTCTCACGTCACCCCGCTCCTCCGCTCTCTCCACTGGCTTCCAGTTGAAGCTCGCATCCGCTACAAGACCATGGTGCTTGCCTACGGAGCTGTGAGGGGAACGGCACCTCAGTACCTCCAGGCTCTGATCAGGCCCTACACCCAAACAAGGGCACTGCGTTCATCCACCTCTGGCCTGCTCGCCTCCCTACCACTGAGGAAGTACAGTTCCCGCTCAGCCCAGTCAAAACTGTTCGCTGCTCTGGCCCCCAATGGTGGAACAAACTCCCTCACGACGCCAGGACAGCGGAGTCAATCACCACCTTCCGGAGACACCTGAAACCCCACCTCTTTAAGGAATACCTAGGATAGGATAAAGTAATCCCTCTCACCCCCCTTAAAAGATTTAGATGCACTACTGTTCCACTGGATGTCATAAGGTGAATGCACCAATTTGTAAGTCGCTCTGGATAAGAGCGTCTGCTAAATGACTTAAATGTAAATGTAAATGTAATGCGTGAACAGCCCCCTCCTGTACTCCCTGTTCACCCACGACTTGCCACGCACGTGTCCAACTCAATCATCAAGTTTGCTGACTACACAAAAGTGGTAGGCCTGATTACCAACAATGACGAGACAGTCTACAGGGAGGAGGTGAGGGCCCAGGCGGCTTTGGCGCCGTATGGGAGGGGAAAGTTAGGACTATTCTAAGGGCCTGTGACTAACAGGGGCCCTAAAAAATGATTAGAACATTATGTACATTTTTTTCTAAATTAAATGATTAACCTAGCATCATTAATATAATATTTTATTTACATAGTGCTAATAAAACTAATGGTCTATTTTTCTTTTCTTGCTTTTGGCAAAAAGTAAACATCCAGAGAGCCTCTGATTCCATGATGAGACCTCAAGAGGAGACGGCTCAGGACAGTGCAGCAACGGTGTTTTGGAACACAGTGTTTTTCTACTGCTATGGACAACATCATAAGTGACTTGGACACTAGGTTCCACACCACTGCAAAAATTGTAGAATGATTTTGTGCTGTTCTGAAAGTCGGGCAGATTAGTGAGGATAAATTCCCTTCTGTGTGCCAACCACTGATCATGAAGTATTCCAGAGATCTTACACCTAAATCTCAAAGCAATGGCTGGATTGCCGTAAAATTTGTTGTGCACAATCAAGACCCCAAGTGGAAGAAACCTATTGATTTGGCGACCTCTTGACCTTTCCTCGCGCCACCATCATGCGCCACCATCATGCCTTTCCATTACCATTTTTAAAGCTGCTTATTTTCTAGTTTGTATGTGTACTTAGTTCAAAAATCTGCTGCTGATTTTATTATTTTGTTTGTTATATCATTCTATAGATGATCATGTACATTTATTTTAATTTAAGAGGTTAATGTATATTTAAGTTATATTTATTTTAAGTTATTCATTAATGTTAAGAGAATTTTCCATTCAAGAATTTTCCCATTAAAATGAAATTTTACTGTAAAAGATGGCCTTTAGCACATTTCTTATAGAGGGCATCAGTCCTGCATCAAATAGTGAATTCCACTGTATGCAGAATGTTGCAGCATGTCTGCACAGTGTTATATTTTCACAGCTCACGGTCAGTAAATATCGTACAGTAGATATTGGACTTCAAGAGAGTCGCAAGCCTGCAAAGGTAGAGTTATTTAAAGCTTTGAATGGGTCGATTGGGTTCTGGAGGGGTGTGGTTACAGCAATTGCGCAGGGTTGGTGTGGCCTGTGGTGGTGGGGCCCAATGTGATATCTTTTCATTGGGCCCAAAATCCCTGGCAGTGCCCCTGCCTGGCGAAGTGGTGCCAGGAAAACAGCCTCTCCCTCAACGTCAACAAAACGAAGGAGCTGATCGTGGACAACAGGAGACGGCAGAGAGACCATTTACATCAACGGGGGGTCAAAAGCTTCAAGTTCCTCGGCGTGCACATCATTGATGAACTGAAATGGTCCCTTCAAACAGTGTGGAGAAGCCGCAACAGTGCCTCTTCAACATCAGGCTGCAACCACAGGGCTTTCCTGAGCGTGGTACATTCAGCACAACGCCTCACTAAGGGCACACTGCCTGCCCTCCAGGACATATGCAGCACACAGTGTTGCAGGAAAGACAAGAATATCATCAAGGACCTAAAGCCAACATAGCCATGGCCTGTTCACCCTTCTACCGTCTAGAACTGGGAAGGGCAACTGGCAACATTTTATTTTGTGTGGAACTCAGTTGGCATCTCAACTTACTGTTAGAATAATATAATTTTTAAAAATGTGGCTAATTGACTGCAGAAGCACAACCACATTTATAAATGGCACCTTTTGTAGATTGGTAAGTTACTCTAGTGGGCAGCTATCTAAACATGTAGTAAGCATGGTCAAATTTCCGCAGTGGCTTGTGGGTAGGCAGAACCACAAAGCACTGCGGTCCATCATGATGACATCCGTTTTTTTGTGGCCCCCAACCCCATCAAAGTTGCCCATTCTTGATCTAGAAGTAGGAGACAGTAGAAGTGCATGAAAGCTCAGATAGACAAAGAAACAGCTTCTATCTCCAAGCCATCAGACTGTTACCACTAGCCGGCCTCCACCCAGTACCCTGCCCTGAACCTAAGTCACTAGCCGGTTACCACCCGGTACTCTACCCTGCACTTTAGGCTGCTTTGCACTATATACATAGTCATTGAACACTGGTCACAATGTTTACATAATGTTTAACCCACTTTTTTTCAAGGCACACTTAACCATCATGGCTCCCACAGCATTCTGCAGCGATAAGCCATCCCATCAGCTTTGCGCTTAGTGGGACTATGTCACGAGAATTTTCAATCCCAATAATAATAACTAACAATCAATAAGCTTTGACCAATCCCCGAGGTTTGTAATACCCTGGGTTTAATAATAATTAGGCAAAGACTCAGCTTATGCAAAAGGTTCGTACAGTTTATTCACGAGAGCGCTCTGAAGTCCATAATACAAAGACATCCATTTTATAACTCACTCCCTATTTACGCACATACCTTCACACAAACAGTAGATATCCTACGCACATACATACACACGAACAGTAGATGAGTTGTATTTTTCCCCATAGTTCTCACCACTGTTTATCACTACCAAGCCGACAGTTCCATTCCCCCGAGATTAGAGGAACCTTGAAAGGACTCCCTGTCCTATCACAAGTTTCTCAGAGTTCTAGCCAGGTCGGGTCAAACACAGTTGAATTGTTCTCTGTACTTTCTCAGACACACACACACACACACACATTTCTCTCCTTCACATGTCTCTACCAAACCTTATTGGACTTACGTTTAGTACTTTAGTAATTCATTATACATGCTACATAAACTAATAATCACTAATAGTTATGTTTCAGGGTGGAATTCTTTAATCATTACCTTTAAGCATATAATTCCCTTATCAGACAATCATTTGTTTTTCAACAGGACAATGACCCAACACACCTCCAGGCTGTGTAAGCTGCTATTTGAACAAGAAGGAAAGTGATGGAGTGCTGCATCAGATGACCTAGCCTCCACAATCACCCGTACTCAACCCAGTTGAGATGGTTTGGGATGAGTTGGACCACAGAGTGAATGAAAAGCAGCCAACAAGTGCTCAGCATATGTGGGAACTCCTTCAAGGCTGTAGGAAAAGCATTCCAGGTGAAGCTGGTGGAGAACAACATCTTCAAGAGGGTCAGGACGAAGGGGAGGCTGCCTCTGCTGCAGATAGAACTCCTCCTGTAAGTGTTAGGAGTTATTATTATTCATGTTATCTTTAAAAGAAATTCAATTTACAATATCTTCTGTGATTTTTTTCCTAATTTCTAAATATGTTTATGATTGTATTTATGTACAGTGCCTTCAGAAAGTATTCACACTCCTTGACATTTCCACATTTCGTTTGTGTTACAGCCTGAATTTCCACTTAAATCATCTTGAAAATCTATGGCAAGACATGAAAATGGCTGTCTAGCAATGATCAACAATCAACTTGACAGAGCTTGAAGAGTTTAAAAAAGGGTAATGGGCAAATATTGTACAACCCAGAAATGCAATTCTCTTAGAGACTTACCCAGAAAGACGAACAGCTGTAATCGCTGCCAAAGGTGATTCTAACATGTATTGTCTGGGGGTTAAATACTTATCTAATTAAGATATATTTGTGTTTTATTTTTCAGAAATCTTTAAAAAATGTTCGAATTTTTCTTTCTCTTTGACATTAGTATTTGAATTTTATGTAAAAATGCTTTTTGACAAATCAATTTGTAACAACAATATGTGAATACTTTCTGAAGGGACTGTATCTTTTAATGTTTTCTACAGTATGCATGGTCTAACTGTAAGTCACTCTGGGTAAGAGTGCCTGCTAAAATGTATGGCAGTTTTGTATCTCAGCGGTCCTATTTTGATCATATGATATCTAATAATACTTGATCACATATCTCTCTCCCTGATCCTCTTCCACCTGGTATCGAGGCAGTTCGTCTGCGGGGAGAGGTCGTCTACCCCACCTGCTACCTGTCCCAGCTGCAGAACCAGTGCGTAGTGGAGCACGCCATGCACCTGGCCCGGGAGGAACATCAGCCTGCAGGTAGCTGACCTTCGACCCCTCACACACCTCTTTAAGGACACCTTCCACTTGGCTCCAGACCTCCACCTGGGACAGCTGGTCCTGCCCACCTCACCACTAACTTTGGGCCCATCTACATGTACAAGCTGCAGAGGTTAAACTAGAACTGATGGACGTGGATTCACTTCAGTACCTTATCTTATTGATCCCTTCGGTTCGACCTGATTTAACCAGTTTTAAGTCATTTTTCAATGGACTTATGCATTTGTATGCAGTGCTACCTTTGACCTCTAGGTGTCAGTATTAGACAATTATACAAGTCCGAGCTCTCTGTATTGAAAACAGGGCTCGAAGTTACTAGACCCATAGATTAGCTTTAAATTATTTTGAGGATAAACTCAACCTACACTCGAAACATTGCCCTGTCAAATAAACAGAATGTTTATTTGTTTATAGATCATTATGCCCAGTCACTGAGGTTGAAATAAACCTATTCAAATCTGGTTGATGTGGTCCCATAGTGACCGTCATTATTTTATAATTTTCTGATGTCATTGGAACTCTTTCTTTTAAATGTAATACCATCATGACATTTTCATTCAGATTCTAAACATTTTCATAATGAACACTCAAATAATCATTGTCACATTTGAGAATCTCTGTGAGAATCTCTAGGCCTGTCGTTACAACGGTTGCATTTTCTCAATGTACTATTTAATGTCACTTAAAGGCAGCCTACAACGTATTTGTTTCTCAGATCTAACGTGAGTATAGTATAGTACCTCTCCTCCCATCACACCGCTGATGACCCTCTCTGTTGTTGCACCAACTGGGCAATGTAGCATGAAAGCGGTGTGGACACGGCTAACGAGCGGTGCCGCCGAGTGTCATCGACTTCCCGCTGCCATTAAGCGGGCGCCCCTGTCGCCACCAAGGGAGAAGAGAGGCTGTTTGCTTGGCGTCTCCCAGATGAACATTAAGGATGAAAGAGAGATGCTAAAATGGTAAGGTCTTTTTATTCCACAGATGAGTGCAGATATTTTCACTGTGTGATTGTGAGTGATTACTGTATTACCGCGGTAACAGAGGATGTATCGGCGAATGCAAAGGGAATTAATGACACATTAACTAAAACTATTTCTGTATTGACTGCTTCAGTCGGCGGGCCCAGGACGCCGCGGCCGCATCTTCTGATTACCTAAAGGTATTGTAAATATGTTTCCTATGGGTTTTACATACATTTACATGTTTTAACGCTCAGGAGACCAGAGACTATGAGGAATGACTTACTCCTCTCTTCTCTTTGTATTACGTTGTTCCTTATTGAATTAGCCAATGGTATTCCTTTGCTGTAGGCCTAGGTATGGGAGAGGGGAATTATATCAATAGGATGTGTGTGTCTGTTCTGTTTAGGAGAGGGAGAGAAGGAGAAAGGGATGGAGGGAGCGAGCGAGCAGAAGAGGAAGATTGAGAGTAAGCCAAGATAAGTGAATGAGTGTAGTGGGACTTTTGTGTGTCCCTACGAGATGGTACATTTATGTTGTGGTGTGATATCAGCATACGACGTAATAGAAACCTTTGAGACATAGGCCTACTGTGTTGGTGACTGCATACACAGCTATGTTTACTCCCTTTTAGTTTACACAACCATCAGAAGGGATGCCAGGACAAAAGGCAACCCCCCTTTAAAGGTTATGACAGATATGTGATCCTGCCCCCAAGGCCTATGTGTTCATATAGGAACTTCTGCTGGGTGTTAAGGCCCACAGGCGAGGATCAGACGGCTGGCCCAGTCCGCTGTGAGTGAGAGGATCTCACCAGCGGGGGTCTTTGTCCCAGACATACTGTGAAGAGTGGGCCCAGCAGGCAACCAACCCGCCACAGGGCTCAAACACGACACAGCATGGCCTCCCGGTCAGCACTACACTATTTCAGTGGCTTTGAAAACTTTATTAGGTATCAACTGACTTGACATAGGCTACAGTAAATGGTCTTACTTTGACAAAACTTGGGATGGGCTGGTGAGGCTTCCTATAACACTGCTCTGTACTTGTTGGTCTTCAACTGACTTTACATAAACTAATAGTAAACAAACTCGGGATGGAAAATCATCTCAACATAGTATGGAATAGTGTGATGTGTAACTATTCGTCTCAACCAGGCCAGGGACTGGCAATGCACTGCTCCCAACTCACATTGCTGTTTTCTTTTCTTCCTCTAAGAGGATTATCCTTGAGGAGATGGCAGGCTGAGTATTTAAAATGGCCAACAATAGAATGGGAGATGAAGTGGAACTAAAGAAGAGTGTCAACCACCTGTTGTCCTCTTGTGGCCATCACTCCTCCCCTTTGTCCTCTTGTGGCCATCACTCCTCCCCTTTGTCCCCTTGTGGCCATCACTCCTCCCCTTTGTCCCCTTGTGGCCATCACTCCTCCCCTTTGTCCTCTTGTGGCCATCACTCCTGCCCTTTGTCCTCTTGTGGCCATCACTCCTCCCCTTTGTCCCCTTGTGGCCATCACTCCTCCCCTTTGTCCCCTTGTGGCCATCACTCCTCCCCTTTGTCCCCTTGTGGCCATCACTCCTCCCCTTTGTCCCCTTGTGGCCATCACTTCTCCCCTTTGTCCCCTTGTGGCCATCACTCCTCCCCTTTGTCCTCTTGTGGCCATCACTCCTCCCCTTTGTCCCCTTGTGGCCATCACTCCTCCCCTTTGTCCCCTTGTGGCCATCACTCCTCCCCTTTGTCCCCTTGTGGCCATCACTCCTCCCCTTTTGTCCTCTTCTGGCCATCACTCCTCCCATTTGTCCTCTTGTGGCCATCACTCCTCCCATTTTGTCCTCTTGTGGCCATCACTCCTCCCCTTTTGTCCTCTTCTGGCCATCACTCCTCCCATTTGTCTTCTTGTGGCCATCACTCCTCCCATTTGTCCTCTTGTGGCCATCACTCCTCCCCTTTTGTCCTCTGTCTCCTTTTCCTTTCTTTTTACCCAGAACTGTTTCTTTTTTTCAACAAAAATGTAGAATGACAATACATTTATTCGGAGCATGGTCTTGCATACAATTTGAAATAGTACAAGGTGCGGCAGGGTAGCCTAGTGATTAGAGCGTTGGACTAGTAACCGAAAGGTTGCAAGTTCAAATCCCCGAGCTGACAAGGTAGGTACAAATCTGTCGTTCTGCCCCTGAACAGGCAGTTAACCGTCATGGAAATAAGAATTTGTTCTTAACTGACTTGCCTAGTTAAATAAAGGTAAAAGAACATTTTAAAAGGAATGGTAGTCTTCAAAATTTCAATACTTCAATGTTTATAAGCCTGTTGAACATCAGAAGTATGTGTGTGTCACTAAGCTCCCGGTGGTTTCCAGGAGCATTTTAATGTGTATCTGGGCAATGTGCTATTAGAGGGATTTCCCTGGGTTGACAGCTCGGAGAATATGTGGCGAAATTGCGATGCCAGTGGGCTAAAAGAATGTTGGAAACAGGATTCAAATCATATTCTGGCAGAGCCTGTCACACCTCAATGGGCCGGGTTTCTTACGGTGGCGCTTTTCATTCTTGGCTGGGTTAAAACCTTTTACCATGGAGGCGGGAGAGAAAAAACCTTGATTGAATGGTACACTGTGATATTTGTGCAGGAGGGCTCCAGACTAATTAAAAGATCAGGGTGCATCTTTCCTCACAACGTTTTGGACATCTCTTGTCCTGAGAGTTCAGCAATCTGCAAGTTCAGCTGCATCTACACTACAGTATGCCCACATCGTCAGGTTTATCTTTTGGGATTTGACCCTCCTTCCGGGTTTCAGATTCACATCTTTACCTAGTGAAGCAGTATTTGGCTCGATAAGGGTCATGTTCTTACTGATTTATCTCAACTAAATGATCTGGTGAGGTATACAGGAATAGAGGCTTATTCCAGCTCGATGGATGTCGAGGGATTTTTGGGGATTGGGAGGTAGGATATTAGAGAAGAGCACCTTATCCTGCATCAAGGCTGAACACGCTTGACCCGGCGGCATTACAATCTACGCTACACCAGTCCCCATTGGGCCCTCAGGCACTGGTGTGTGTATCTGTGTGTCCCTACATTGATGTGTTTGGGGGTTGGATAAAGACCACTTGGTAGTGTTGTCATAGTTTGCTGGTTCAAAATCATCCCAGGGGAAAATTGCTACCCGGAATAACAAGGAAATTCAGCTTTACATATCGAGAGGCATATCTGTGTTATAGCAAGGATGCCCTTTTAAATAGGACACCTACAATGTAATAACACACAGCAAGGTTGAGGAAAGTTGTTACATTCACATTAACACTATGCTAATCTGGGTTGTTGTCCCATGTATCCACTTTTGAGGAAGTGTTTATCCATAACAGATTGCATTTACACCGTTAGGGAAGATGTATCTAACGAGGATAAATCAATTAGCAGTTGAACAATGTCACAGCCAGGCAATCAACATGCAGTTTAGTAGGCAGTTAACATGGTGTTGGTGGGGATTGCAGCGATCCTAACCTAGAACGCCATCAGAGGGGGGAAGGTGTGTGTGTGTGTGTGTGTGTGTGTGTGTGTGTGTGTGTGTGTGAGAGGGGGGGTCTTGTGCATTTTGACAAACCACGCTGTTTAAGATATAATAGCAGCATAATCACCGCCCCAGGTCGCCATTCTTCAGGATAATAGGCTGCTTATTCATCGGGGATGGCTTATGTCCCCTGTGCTGTTTATTTCTCCTGATTACCTTCTTCTCTCTCTGACCTTTTCCTGTTTTATGTATATATTTTCGGGGTAACACTTTCCTTGACACCCAGCGTCCTAACACATTATGACACAGTCATAACCATGTCATAATATGTCATAACAGCTGACCTAACCTGTCATAACCTGTTAATATATGGTCATAACATTCTCCGGACACATATATTTAGACCTGTTGTGACATATATTGTGTTATTTTATGACACCTACATAAGAGTGTAAAACCCATAAAACCTAGCACACAATGCAAAACATTCCATTAACCATAGCCTATGTGTCAACAGTATTTTTATGTTATATAATTTTATTTTATTTACCATATTCAATTATTATTGTAATTGCACACACATTGAGGTCAGACATGCACCTAGCCCAATGCTCTGCTGCTGATGACTGGGATGAATGCAGGTTTCAGGAGCAGGACAAGACACCCTCTTTTTGACTGACTACTGACATAAGGGCATGTACATGATAGGCCTATCTGGCTTATATGATTATGATGGTCATAACAGTGTCATGAAGTCTATTTTCTACAATAATTCATTACAACTGATTTTTTTTTTAAACAACTTTCAAACGGAAGGAAACCTCTTGGCAGGGAAAGAAACTAATTTGAATAAATGTGGGTTTTGACACACCTATGTAGGTGTCATAACCAGCCGTAAAATAACGCAATATATGTCACAACAAGTGTAAATGTATGGGTCATGACAGTGTTATGACAGGTTAGGACCGTGTCCTAATGTGTTAAGACATTGGGTGTCAAGTAAAGTGTTACCATACTGTATATTGCCTGTCTTTCCCTCTCGTTATCCCTGTCACCTTCCTTTCCCCCTCGTTTCTCACATTCTCTTCCTCTAAGTCACCTTCCTTTCCCCCTCGTTTCTCACATTCTCTTCCTCTAAGTCACCTTCCTTTCCCCCTCGTTTCTCACATTCTCTTCCTCTAAGTCACCTTCCTTTCCCCCTCGTTTCTCACATTCTCTTCCTCTAAGTCACCTTCCTTTCCCCCTCGTTTCTCACATTCTCTTCCTCTAAGTCACCTTCCTTTCCCCCTCATTTCTCACATTCTCTTCCTCTAAGTCACCTTCCTTTCCCCCTCGTTTCTCACATTCTCTTCCTCTAAGTCACCTTCCTTTCCCCCCTCGTTTCTCACATTCTCTTCCTCTAAGTCACCTTCCTTTCCCCCTCGTTTCTCACATTCTCTTCCTCTAAGTCACCTTCCTTTCCCCCTCATTTCTCACATTCTCTTCCTCTAAGTCACCTTCCTTTCCCCCTCGTTTCTCACATTCTCTTCCTCTAAGTCACCTTCCTTTCCCCCTCGTTTCTCACATTCTCTTCCTCTAAGTCACCTTCCTTTCCCCCTCGTTTCTCACATTCTCTTCCTCTAAGTCACCTTCCTTTCCCCCTCGTTTCTCACATTCTCTTCCTCTAAGTCACCTTCCTTTCCCCCTCGTTTCTCACATTCTCTTCCTCTAAGTCACCTTCCTTTCCCCCTCGTTTCTCACATTCTCTTCCTCTAAGTCACCTTCCTTTCCCCCTCGTTTCTCACATTCTCTTCCTCTAAGTCACCTTCCTTTCCCCCTCGTTTCTCACATTCTCTTCCTCTAAGTCACCTTCCTTTCCCCCTCATTTCTCACATTCTCTTCCTCTAAGTCACCTTCCTTTCCCCCTCATTTCTCACATTCTCTTCCTCTAAGTCACCTTCCTTTCCCCCTCATTTCTCACATTCTCTTCCTCTAAGTCACCTTCCTTTCCCCCTCATTTCTCACATTCTCTTCCTCTAAGTCACCTTCCTTTCCCCCTCGTTTCTCACATTCTCTTCCTCTAAGTCACCTTCCTTTCCCCCTCGTTTCTCACATTCTCTTCCTCTAAGTCACCTTCCTTTCCCCCTCGTTTCTCACATTCTCTTCCTCTAAGTCACCTTCCTTTCCCTCTCGTTTCTCACATTCTCTTCCTCTATAAGTGAATTCCCTTCCTCCACACTGCACTCCTTCCTCCACACTGCACTGCTTCCTCCACACTGCACTCCTTCCTCCACACTGCACTCCTTCCTCCACACTGCACTCCTTCCTCCACACTGCACTGCTTCCTCCACACTGCACTCCTTCCTCCACACTGCACTGCTTCCTCCACACTGCACTGCTTCCTCCACACTGCACTGCTTCCTCCACACTGCACTGCTTCCTCCACACTGCACTGCTTCCTCCCTGGAAGAAGACTGATGGTAAAATCCTTAGCTGTGGCTAGCTTTGTCATGTGAGAACAAGAACCGAGAGAAGGAAGCTACAGTATGTAAAGACCAAGCATGGCTTTATTTAGGATTTATTTTACAACATCACTTTTCAAACTTACATTGTTAAAGAGAGAAAATGATAATGCCTATGGTTTCCAGATTAGTCTCGCCAACATTTTAAATCTACCACGGGACCAGTTAGTATGACAGGCTGGAGAAAAACAGTAGAACTTTTACAATCACAGCCACAATGGAACTCATATGTAGACTACCAGACAGTACAGCTTCAGTAGTCCAGGGAACAGAAGGTAATGGAATGGCGTGAGCCGTTTAAATACTACTGTACAACTCTGACAACTATAGGAATCGCCAACTTGGACAGTTTATGATCAATTAACAATATATGAACACCTTTACATTTGCCTTATCAGTAAACATTAATAGATAGACTTATTTTTCATCTTAATTTACATATTACAATTATTTACATTATTGGAGTGGATGGACTTGATGGGATCCCAGCACAGAGAGAATCACAGGTGCATAATTGACAACAATTTAAAGATTGGCCACTCCTTAAAGTGCTTAAAGAGTACAACAGAAAGTACTGGAGACTACCCCCGCCCCCCAGCCCTAAAGGCCCCCTATTCCGTTTGAGGAGGGATGCTGTTACCAAGTTACGTATAAGGGAATCATAAATAGTGTGCATGTTCATAATTGTATATGCTCCCCTCCCCTCTGCCCAGGGCAAAATGTAATTAAAAGCTTTGTACATTTAGTCACTGAAATTATTTTCTCATTACCAAGCCAGTCTCTGTACAACATGATTTAATACTGGGCATTAAACTGGTAAATGAGTCACTTCTAATTAGGATATTGAGGAGAACATGGCTTGAGTTTATATTTATGTATGTGCTTGCGTTTTTAGAATGTGCTATGTACCTACATGACCTAATTGAAATGGTAATGGCCCCACGGTACAAATAGTCTCTCAATGCCACCAATGCTGGCACAAATGTATTTCCCCCTTGAAGACCCAAATTCCCTTAAAACTGCCTAAATTCATATTTTATCTGTAAACATTACATTGCAAAGTCTTTATCACCAAGTGCAACACTAGACAGGTAAATACGTATGAAGTGTATTTGCTCTGCTTTAGAGATCCTGTGTATAGCCTGTGCAATCCCAGACGTTAGGCAACTGATAAAGCAAGAAGCAGGAGAGAACTCGGTCCAGGGTGATTTGCCATTTTGGTTTTCAAAACTCTGGCTACTAATTCCCCCGAAACCATCTGCTGGAGAATATGGTTCCTGTAGGGCTATGGAGGTTACAGACAAGGGATGGGTGGGATTTAGTACCGATCTCCCAGCTAGGTCGCACTACGATCCTGGGCTTAGTTAGGCAGCGTGTCCAGTCCCAGGGAGGCCGCATGCTGCTTGGCCCGCATCCGGAGGTTCTCGATGCTGGTGGTCTTGCTGTTTTGGCTGGGGAGCCCTCCGGAGGCCTGGAGCAGGGGACTGTTCCACACCTGCTGCGCTGCGTGGTGGGACAGGGACTGGTAGTAGGATTGGCAGGGCAGGGAACCCAGCGGCGCCGGAGACATGTTGACATTCATGCCCAGGTAGGGCAGAGAGGAGGGGGTACCCATGTCGAAGGAAGGGTAGAGTGCCATGTTGTTGGTGGCAGCCATGTGCTGACGGAACTGCTCCTGCAGGCAGAAGAGGCTGAGCGGGGAGGAGGAGTAGGAGTGGCTCTGGGAGATGCCACCGCTGACACCACTGGAAGAGGGCGTCACAGACCGGGAGACCATAGGGGATTCTGGGTAAGGGGAAAAAGCATGAGTCAATAACATTAAACTAAGTTTTACTGGTGGGCAGGGAGGCAGACATATGTAGAACTAACAAAGAACCAGTAAAGCTGTTGTGCCACTTCTTCATTTGCCAGTATGACAAATGAACTGATGTTGGGCAACAATGTTTACTCTTTATTGACCATCCTAAAGGAATTCTCTGATTGACTTTCTGTTTTCTAATGCCCCCCCAGCTACAGTATATTAGAGCTGTACAAGTGCCAGTCACAAGAGCTTGTCCTTTACCAGGTTTGGGGCTAAGTCGTTTGCAGGGTGGAGAGACGTTGCCGGGCGTCATCACCCTTTCACTCTTTAACTCCTCCCTCTGTGGGTTAGACTCCTCCTCCTTATCGGTGGCATTGTCCTCTGTGGCCGACTCGCTGCCTGACTGCTCCGCCGAGGTCACGTTCAACTCAACGCTAATTTCCGGCACCAACAGAAGGGGCGGACCCTCAACCTCCAAGGAGGAAGAGGATGGGGGGAGCTGGTTCTCTGGAGTGATGATGGTGGGAGCCTCCTCCTCGTCACCTCCCTCTCCGTTGGCCTCCTTCTGTTTCTGGAGCTGTTCCTTCTGCAGGCTACGCTGCTTCTTGCGGAATTTGGCCCGGCGGTTCTTGAACCACACCTGTTTGAAAGGTTGCCATATTGGGAGACAGTCAGAAGCATACTCAGTGTGCAAGAGATTAAGCCAAATGGTTGTGAATGTACATGTGTGTTACATTGGTGTAGGTCTGCCTACTGTTTATCTTTAATTAAGACAAGCCAAGAAGAATTGCAAATTACTGAAGTCATTTTTTTCTGCAATGTTTACCCAGTGGTAAATATATTTCATGAATTATAATTCAGGTACAATAACCAATATTGTTTGTGTTTCAATCTACAGGTCTCATGCATTCGGAATGTTAATTAATTAGTTACCTGCACGCGGGCCTCGGGGAGGTTCGTGCACATGGCCAGGCGCTCGCGCATCACAACATCGGGGTAGTGGGTCTTTTGGAAGGTCTTCTCCAGTGCCTCGAGCTGCTGTGCGGTGAACGCGGTGCGACTCCGGCGCTGTTTGCGGTGCTGGGACCCGTAGCGAGCCTCCAGAATGATGTCTTGAAATGTGCAGCCGTTGGAAGAGAAAAAACACGGCAAGTTTAATTAATTGGATGGTACCCTATCCTATATGCGGATATGTCAGAAAGTGATCATCAAAGGTGATGCCTAGTGTGTGTAAAAGTTTGTTTGTTGGACTAAATTACCAGCCAGTCTCTCCGCGAGGGTGAGCGCGTGCACAGAAGGTCGGTAGTCTGGCGCGTGTTGCGCCTGTTGCGCGGCCTGCTGGTGCAGGTTGTACATTGCGCTCAGGGAGTTCATCGCGTGGAGAGAGTAGCCGTTCACTCCATAGTGCTGCATGACGGGCACTACCTGTTGGAAAACAAGCATAGATCATGTTAGCATTTGCTTGAATGTTTCCATTTGGCTATCTGTCCGGAGAGTTTGACAGGCTATTGTTGCATGCGTAAACGTTCCCATTTTAGATACGCGCGTAATGAACGGTCTAAATTCACCGTTGGTTTAATGATCTGACAGTTCAGGATATTTTGTATGTTGTGTGTAGACAGTGGTGCACTTGCAGTTTATGCATATTGCAGTTCATAATTTGATCACCTCATATTGCAGTTGCAGTTTTGCAGACCTTTGTGTTTATCTGTGCAACCAAGGTTGGTTAATCCTTGACAAACCATTACTTAATTTGTTCATGTTAAAGTTATCAGAGTCGTGTGGTGCTTGTAATGGCCAACGACGTGGTCATTTGAATCGCATACAGACGCATTTCATTTCGTTAAGGTAGACGTATTGCTCAGGGGCAATACATTTTAATATCTGGACAAGAACGTTAACCATTAATATCCAATTATCGCTTGGTTCAAGCCATTAATTATACACAATTATTTTAATTTGGGTAGGGTGTAAGTATCACTCGTTCACGTAATAAAGCGTAACGGATGCCTTATGAAGGAATGTATTTGCTTACTTTCCCTGTGATCGCAGCAAAAGCGCAAATCCCCTTTGAAAGCGCCGCGTTGAGAGATCATTGCGTTGATGAAACGCTTTGAAGATGATACAACAAGATTTGTTCCACGCCGGGATGGCAACCTGAAATCACAGAGGTCCCGTGTGGCTCCGTTGGTAGAGCATGGCACATGCAATGCCAGGGTTGTGGGTTTTATTCCCACGGGGGACCAGTACATGCAAGTAAGAAAATGACTACTGTAAATCGCTCTGATTAATTAAGAGCGTCTGCTAAATGACGAAAATGTATTATATTGAACGGTAATGATAGGCTATTCTGTCAATACCAATGCTTTGGCTAGGCCTACTGAATTATCTCATTCGGTTAGCCTATGAATTTTAGTAGCCACTTTAGTTATTTTTAACTAGACCTACTATTTGTTGGACCATTTATATTTACATTTACATTTAAGTCATTTAGCAGACGCTCTTATCCAGAGCGACTTATTTAGGCTACGTTGTTAACCCGTGTTGCCTCCGCCTCCTTACGTGAAATTCGCTAATCAAACACTTCTCGTGGCAGGTAGCCTAGAGTGTTGGGCCAATAACCGAAAGGTTGCTAGATCGAATCCCGAGCTGACAAGGCAAAAATCTGTCCAACTGTTCCAAGGCCGTCATTGTAAATAATAATGTGTTCTTAACTGACTTGCCTAGTTAAATAAAGGTTAGAAAATGCGTTTTATAATAAGTCTAATTACAACAACTTTACAGCAAAGGAATCAAAGCCTTCCCACTGGGCTCGCTGGTTTAATCAACGCTGTTTCCACGTCATTTCAATGAAATTATGTTGAACCAACGTGGAATATACGTTGAATTGACGTCTGTGGCCAGTGGGTTATATGTAGGTCTCCGAGGCAAAATATCTCATCCTGCATTTTTGTAGGTTATTATTTGCCCCTTTAAGATTTTCATAGATAAAATGAAATGCTTCAGGACACGATTAGATAGATACATGTTAGTGTCGAGGTCTTTGACAAGAAGAGACATCTTCGAGGCTCGAGCGGTTATGATTATAACATATATAAAATATAAATATTGCCATGCATGGCAGGTATCAGGAGATTTGGAAGCGGGAGAGGGTTCCTAAAGTCTTAAATTGCCTCACTATAATATTTTGACATGCTAGGCCTGAGATGTAGCCTCTAATGTTTTCATCTTCACTGGTGTCTGTGCTCCTTTAGGTCTATTTTCATTGGCCAGTTCAGGATGGGCGATACAGAATCCTCAGATCCTCAAAAAGTTCTACAGCTGCACCATCGAGAGCATCCTGACTGGTTGCATCACCACCTGGTATTGCAACAGCTCGGCATCCGACCACAAGGTGCTACAGAGGGTAGTGCGTATGGCCCAGTACATCACTGGGGCCAAGCTTCCTGCCATTCAGGACCTCTATAACAGGCGTCAGAGGAAGGCCCTAAAATTTTCTCAAGACTCCAGCCATTAGCCTCGTATTGTTATTTTATCGTGTTACTATTTTTTAACTTTAGTTCATTTAGTAAATATTTTCATAACTCGTATTCTTCTTAACTGCATTGTTGGTTAAGAGCTTGAAAGTAGGCATTTCACGGTAAGGTCTACTGTTGTATTCGGCGCATGTGACAAATACGATTTGATTTGGGGAAGTTCACTATGGGTTACTGGGGGCAAAGAATATGTATAATATGAATGTTTTGATTGAAATTAAACCAAAAAGGGTATATGTCCATGCGTTATTCGGCTGATTGAAAATGTAGGTCGGCCTATTCAAGTCATTCAAATAGTTAATCGTTTTCGAAATATCATGGTGCTCAATTGCTCATTGACTGTATCTTGATTCTATCACCACAACCTAGAAGATACGCTTGATATAAGAGCGCATTGAGACTATTTATTCTAGTCAATTTATACATATTAAATTGTACATAAGAATGAACTGCCTCAAGTCTTGCCCAAGGCTAAGGAGGCTGTGATAATTCAAATTCAGTCAAGAATTTAGTTTATCCACACGCAATTCAAATTTTTTTAGTGACGCTGCACTTAATGCAGTCTGTGATAAGGATCAAATTGATGTATTTAATTGAATATTAACTGTAATTGCTAACATGCTTGAGAAGTAAGCCTTTGCTTGAAGTTCATTGACTTCATTAGCCTTGACAATAGTTAATTCAATGTCACTTAATCCCTTAATGATGTTAATTTATGATATAGTAAGACCTTAAATTATATAGTTGTAACCTACACAACAATGTAATAGGCCTGGTAAACTGTTATTTTCTATTATTGTTATTTTATAATGTTAGGCCTATCGATATTATATTATGAATGATTTTGACAGTTGTATTATTACAACGTTTATTTCAATATTTGATTGCGTTCAAATAGAGATCTTTATTATGCCAAAGCACCATCACTACAGAATGTATCTGTTTTTTATCATTGCGTTTTGCTTTTCATGTATTGTTGTTTATAATAACGTGTATTTGAATGTGGATGTGTAGTTTAATGTGTATATTGTTTTTTGATGTGCATTGTTGTGCTAAACAGGGCTCATCTGGAGGAAAGGAGACGTTGGTCTCAGCATTGACTCCGTAAAAATAAAATAAATAAAAATGTGTTTGAGTAACAATTAAATCAAATGAATGAATCAAACACTCCATCCAAATAAATAGGAATTTGCCATTTTTTTTTTGCATTATGAAACTTTTTGTAACAACTCCTAATCTGAGCAATAAAATCAGACCTATAACACCGTGAAGCTGCTGTCCATGTTCTGTGTGTGAATGAGGGAGCTGTGTGTGAATGAGGGAGCTGTGTGTGCATGAGGGAGCTGTGTGTGCATGAGGGAGCTGTGTGTGCATGAGGGAGCTGTGTGTATGACGCCCGCAGTGCCTATTCCCAACCTATTACACTGCAGTGCCTGATGAATGTGATCACAGGGCAAGAGGGAATAGGTTAATTCGCCTGGACAGAAGGACGGTGCTTCGCTAAACATTTACTTTGGTCCCCCAAGTATTTGAGTTGAATGGGCCCGCTTTCCTCCCTCCCCTCTCTCTCGGTCTCTTATCCCATCGCCCCGCGGGGCAACGTTTTGGCTGAGATGTATGGCTTCTCCGTGGGTAAAATATGCATGTTGATCCCCATTTGGCCCCCGTCTAATGGAAGTGCAAATAGGTTTCGACTGCGAGGCTCTCCATTTATCATCAACGCTGACACCGACGGACATACAGTGCGGTTCAACAGCGTGCGCGCGTGTGTGTGTGTGCGTCCATGTGCACGTGCATGAGTAGAGCGAAAGAGAACGAGGCTACTTACTCATACTAATTCTTATTTTGTACTTTCACGTTTTTCATGCATTTTATTGTTATTGATATTTGTACTGTTATGATAGGCCTACCATATTTACCACACAAGCCTACTTATTCTGTCTAGCTGCCATTGTTGTCTATTCATATGCCTATCGCTTCTCCCGGCTGTATGTTTTTGAGTGCCCCAGGCAGCACTGTTCAAAGCTTCGGTTATTAAAACAGCATTATGAAAATTGGCATGTACATTGAAACCCTTTGATCTGACTAAATTAGGAAAAATGTTATTGCTAAAAACCCTTCTTCTGCCGGAGGTGTATAAGCAAGCGACAATCTGCCCTTTGGGGTGTCAGAGTCATATTTTGTATTCCAGACTGTTCATATCCGCGAGAAAAGTGTTTGATTAGCGAATTTCACGTGAGGAGGCGGAGGCAATACGGGTTAACAACGTAGCCTTAACCACTAGTCCTGACAAACTATTCGTTCATTTACAATTAGTTTAAACAATTTAATTGCAATTTCATATGGACACAATGGCATGGGTCTGTGCAATTTGTGTTGTTTTTTGTATTTGACTTATTTGATATTGTTTTTTTATTTTATAGTTCCATGAAATGGTATATGCAGAGCTTCCTTTAAAAAGAGACACCAGTCTCAATGGCGACTCCCTGCTAAACGAAAGATAAAATAAAACATACCTTTTTTTTTGTTTAATCTGAACCTATAGATCTGAGGGTTGAAAATGTACTTTAATATCCCGAATGTTAATCATTATGAAAGGGAAATTACATGAAATGTAGCTGTTATGCCTATAAAAGGCCATGAAATGCTCATGCGCTCAGTCATAATTCCCAGATGGAAATGACTGAAGTACTTCCACAAAACCCTGTATATCTACATATTAATTTGATTTATTTTTTAATATACCATTTTTTTTGCAAGATCTCCCATTCATTTTTGGATGTCCTCATTTTAATTCTACAAAAATGTACTTGAATCTTTACCAATTGAATAGGCCTACTTTATCACTTATGTCAAGTCTTGCCTTCACATCTGCAGCCAAAACATAAGTTTACTGTGCTCGCTATACTGTAAATGCTTGCTCGATATTTGATCGACAACGTCTTGTAAAACATAATATCATATCGTGCAATTACCATTATGTTTATTATACGCTTAAAGTGTGCACCAATAATGTAAATATTGTTCCACCACATGTGTATCAACACTGTTGTAACCAACCTGTCAATGCTGTTAACAAGTGGACCCAGTCCCGGAGATGTCCTAAAAGTTCTTACCTCTTGCTTAGTCAGCCGAGTTGTCTTTGGATGTTGTGCGTCTTGGAAGTGTATCCCGATTCTGAAGTGATTTTCTTAAGATTCGTATTATTGCTATGGCTCCTTGTTAATAATGTCCACCTTTCTCGTGCTCTTCATGCGATTGGGAACGAACGACTACAAGTCCATATAGTTCTGTGTGAACCGCGTGCTCTGCTACTTTACTCGTGTCTGAATCCTGTGCGTCTCGCGCTAAACATTGGAGGCTGCCATCTACTGGGCCATGAGCTGAAGAGGGATTTTAAAGCGTGCTCTGTGAGGTCATGTTAGCTTTCTAGTGGCCCTTGAAGCTGTCAATCAAATAAAGAGGCTCTTTCTCCACCATTAGTAGCGGACGTTTGGCCAATGACCATACCTATATTCGAAAACATCAACTTCAGAACATAATGTCTGCGGATTCCCATATGCAATCAACATGTATTTGTTTCGCATTTGCGTTTGAATTGATAAACATTCAGTCAATTCATGGATTAAGAAGTGTCAACTCCTTTAAATTCTGGAAAGCAAGACGTAAAAAGAAGTATACTTCGATTTTTCTTGCCTTTGAGGGATATTGGATCAGTGAATTGAGTAGCCCCTAATTGGGAGATGGATGACATTTCCAGAATTTAAACGCTGTTCAATTATCTTTAAAAAGATAAAACAATATTCAATACTTATTTTCTAATATTTTTGATAATTTATAATAATGAATTGTATTGATTTATAAATTGACAAAGGAGCCTGTTTTAACTTCAGTGTGGTAACGTCAGTGTTTCCTATGACCAGTGACAGACATTGTGGTTGCAGGGTCTAACATTATTTTGTGTTTTTTTTAATCAAATATTTCTGAATGTATTTTTTTTGAGAAATGAAATGTATATTCCTCAGAATACTTTTGCATTAGTGATGTACATGGATCTCTTTGGGTTTTGGAAAACTTCATACAGTTTTGGGTTTTGGAAAACCTCATACGTTGGTTTTATTTGCATTTCGGCTTTCCTCATGCCATTGGAGGAGAGAGCGCGGTGCAAAGACTTTTGGAGAGATTGCTAATAGATGCCAGGCTAGTGCCTTTAGAATCTCACCCGGCCTTGAAGGATTTGGGCTAGGATAGGGAAGACAAGACGCCATCTCAGCCTCCAAAAACCCCTGTCTTCAAATGACTGCGGGTAAGAGGATTAAAACAATTAATGCCCTCCTCTTCTTGAAGGGGTCGTAGAGAAGATCTCTTCTCCCGGAGCAAAACCGTTTAGGTGGGAATTAAGGGCAGCGTAAAGTAGCCTTTTAACGTAAAGCTTGCCAATTTTATAAAATATTATTTGGGAAAGCGGGCCAGGGACAAAATCCTAACCGGAGTTTTATCTCTGACCATGTTTCTCATCCATATAAATTTGAATTGCAAACAAAATATCCTATGGAATAGAGAATATTGCATTTTCACCCTCTATATAACACATGCCCCCTTTGAAATATGTATGGCACTCAAATGCATGAATATGTATGGCCTAGTATAGTATAGACTGTTCTGCAACTGTCTTTGGGAAACATACTTCTGTCCGAGAGAGAGAGCGTGTGTGTGTGTGTGTGTGTGTGTGTGTGTGTGTGTGTGTGTGTGTGTGAGAGAGAGAGGGAGAGAGAGAGAGCGAGAGGTATTTTGCAGGTACCCAAAGACGGGTAGACATTACGCACGAATTACACACTGTAAACAATGTTATACAATTACTATTCCAATTGAGGCACTGCTGTCAGTATCTGCAGTCTGAAACTAAACCACATGAAATATGATTTTGCATGGGATGAATCCTAATGCGTTTTTTTGTTTTTCTATATGAAAGTTAGAGAAACTGGTAGCAATAGCACATTTGTGCAGTAAACAGGATTACGATTTTCCAAGAAAATAGGTATAACGTAGTTTTTACACATGATCTTTAGACAATAGGTAATATAAGGGTTACATATAGTCTATATTCAAATGAGGTGGTATAGGTCTATTGTTGCTCCTTGTGGTCCAAATACAGAATTCTGATTCTGAAGTTGCACGCTTAGAAGTTGGTCCTCATCTTTGCTTTAAATTAGGCTGTTTTGGGGTTCAATTATGTGCTCGGATTTGTACAACTGTCAAAGTGAAGCTTTTGACTATTTACTTAGTTAACTAAATGATGCATAGGCTACTTGGCTAAATGAGCGTGATTGAAATTAATATAATTCCAACGTTATAACATTCAATCACCACAACAATAATACTATTTTGTATTGATGTTTTTACCAGTATTAATAATAATAATAATTCTGCTATGTCTTTGTGTATATCTGCAGACCTATACCGTCCATACAAAGACAATTACAGTTATGGTATAAGTCATTTCAACTGGAAAAAGTTTGGCTAAACTGTCAATCTGCCCCGCAAACAAACTCTTGTCCCTCTCTGGTTTCTGTTGCCTTCGTCTATCACTCGGTTTCTTCTTGAGGTCTGAGAAAGAAAGCGGATTAACTTGTGAACCAATGGAAATAAGAACTTAAACGGGAGGTAAATCTGGGCAGTGTCTCTTTGTGAGGACCGTTTCTAAAGCAATTAAAGCGAGAACGCGTTCTTCTCAGCGCCTCTTCTCCAAAGCTGCTTTGCGCTGGGCTTAGTGCGACTACTGTCCGGCGCATCTGAAAGGTTTAAACGCCCAAGTGTCACAAGAGCTTCCCAATAAGAATACCTCTCGAGCCCTGCCAAGTGTCCTCACCTCTCCGAATTATGACCCCACGGTCCTGGGACTGGAGCTATCCCAAGGTCCATCCTGGGTTTTTGGCGGCTTGTCACTTGTTATTTTAGACCCTTGAGTTTACGATTGATCTTACTCTCGCATTTACAGCATGCAAATCATTGTGATGTGAGTTGCTTTTAAACCTAATCGTCTATACATGTATTAATTGCCTATGTCCTGTTCATTGATCTCCATATTATGTCTAGTCATGTGAGTGTTTCGCCATTTGAAAACATTTATGTTATATGATGGCAGCCTATAACACGTTGATAATGGCGCGGTTATGGCGGTTATGGGAACTTTATTTCCATTTTGGATGATTTCCTGCAACTCTATTGACATGAAAACGAATGAAATAGTAGGCTACTTTTTTTGGGGGGGGGCAGAAGAGGGAAAAATGTATTACTGACAGTGAATACTGCTCGCTAATAGCTAATTAATAGTCCTAATGGTGTTTCTGCAACTTCATGAATACATTAGGCCTGCAATCCAGCCAGCGTTAGCCTTCGCGGCTCCATTCAAGATTCAAGGGTATTTCAGCATCTGTTCATCCCATGGCAATTAATCATTTTGATGTGTAGTTTAGAATCGACTACTTCCACAAGACCTTTTTTTGACAAGAATAACAAAGCAATTTGCCAGGAGCTATCTCTTAGACACGTTATTAGCAAACCATCTTAACCCCATGTACTTACTCCCTTATTTCCCTAATTAGATACCTGCGTTAAAGAACACCTCAATTTTTCGTTTTATGGTCAACACCACTCCTCCGAATCCTGGTGATATCCTTTTATTGGCGACAAGATCTCAGGATCTCCTCAGCAAATCCCACACTAAAAGTTTTCAACCTGTCAGTTCTCTCTAAAAGCTGTATAATTCCCCCTCTTTCACTCTCCACTCAATCCCTTTCTCTTTTTTCTCACCCTCCCTTATTTTCACCCTTGTCTCTCTATCCTTCTGTCTCACCCCTTTCTCTACCCTAGGTTCTTTCTATTTGTACCTTTTACCCCATTTTTTCTCTCTCTCTTTTTTCTTCTCACCCTCTCCTTCTTCTCTCTTGCCCTTCTCTCTCTCTCTCTCTCTCTCTCTCTCTCTCTCTCTGTGTCTGTCTCTCTCTCTCTCTCTCTCTCTCTCTCTCTCTCTCTCTCTCTGTGTCTGTCTCTCTCTCTCTCTGGCCCGGATCCCTCAGCACAAGGGGCCCCATTGTAAAATCCTAATCCAGAGGCAACACAGCTTTAGCAACATGGAGGGATAAAAGGCCCATCAAGCCCACAACTTTATGGGGGCAAATCTCTTCCTAATCCCTCCCTTTATCTAAACAAAAGCCCCTCTGCCATAATCCACCTTCTCTTCGAAAAAAGAAAAGGGGCAAAAAAAACAGAGAGGAGTGAAAAAATCTCACACACTCTGGGGTTGAACAGGGAGCTAAGACCCAAAGGAATGCATTTCCTGGAGAAACTAACCATTACTGACAAGCTTTTGTCATCAGTTATGAAATTGCCCCCTGGTAACCACAAAATAAAGTTATTGCATGCTTATTGTCATTTACGGTTTGCATTGCACTTGAGAGATGGTTGCATTTTTCTGTATCAGGTTATATAGGCACTAAAATGAGCCTGGCTCTCCCACAGGGTCAAGAAAGCTGTTTCCAGTATGTACTCACAGCCTGGGTATGTCATTTTGAGTCAACATTATTTCCGACACAAAGTGTGCGAGGCGTTACGAGTTTGAATGACATGGGTTCCTATGCACTGTCACAACAAAAAGGGCCTCCCTGTTAGTGTTAAAAGTATTCACTTCAGAGTCACCAAAGGTGTTGGAAATGTCAGAAATATCTAGTCAATGTTAAACAATGGTTTCTTTTTAGGTCATATCAGCTGCTGTAGCCTTATACTCACAGTTCGCTTTATAGAATGAGAGGGCTCAGTACGGAGGATGATTGGAGAGCCCAGGACTCAACCTCATCACTGACTGGGTGATTAGTACTGAATCAGCAGCTTATAATGGGAAGGCCAGCAGGGAGGAGAAGTGGTGGTGGTGGGCTACAGGGTGGGAATACCAGCATCCCCAGACAGAGCACCTATTCATTTGTGGCCTCCCATGTAAAGTAATGTAGCCATTTTGAGCAGCCAACTGCAGTACTGAGGGTTTATGTTATTGGGTTGGATAGAAACGGTATGTTCTGACCAGTGCAGAAAGAGTTGAACCTACAACAGCCTTTTAGAGCCAATTATAACATATCAGTAAATATAAGATTATGCATATTTATTTAGTACCCATATGGGGGCTTAATTAGACCAGGTTCTGTTACATACCTTTAGCCCAATAACAGACAGTGGATGAATTGACATTGTGAGCTCCCTGATCTACCATGTCCCATTGTCTAACGTCAGATAGCGCGACATCCGTCTGCACTGATGGCTCCTGGCAACTGCGTTAGAATGATGCCATCTGATAGAAGACAATACCATATATCCACCCTATATATATGTTTGGGCTACCAAGTGGCGCAGGGGTCTAAGGCACTGCTTCTCAGCGCTAAAGGAATTACTACAGACCCTGGTTCAATTCCAGGCTGTATCACAACTGCCTGTGATTGGGAGTCCCATAGGGTGGCACACAATTGACCCAGCATCGCCCGGGTTAGGGTTTGGCCCGGGATAGACCGTCATTGTAAATAAAAATGTGTTCTTAAACTGACTTGCCTGGTTAAATAAATAAATAAATAGGGAATTAATGCTAGGTCTGCCCTCATCCCCACTCTGTTAATATGCATAGCCAGATAAGGCTGTGATCTTAATTTGTCCAAAATTCCTCCCCCATTTAAAGGGATGGGTTCAGAATAAGGGCCAATCTGCCTGACAATGACAAAGCCCCCTGCTCCCCTGAGGCAAAATCCCTCCCTGTCGATCGCCTAAAACATATGTCTTTACTTTCCCAAATCCCTTTGTATCTGCTCCTCTTTGGAATATCAGCCTGTAATCTGGGTTAGAGAATGGAAGCTCATGTGGGGAGGGTTTAGTGAGGGCTGTGGAGGATAGGGTGTCGTCTAGTTGGTATTACCTGTTGCACTAGATAGTGAGGCAATTTAGGCAAGGGACTGATCATTCTGCACTGGGAATGTAGGCTTAGTTTTTTTTTTAAACTGTATTTAACCAGGTAGGCTAGATATCTTGAAGTATATCTAGCAAGAATATCAACATGAAAATATACAATAATTGTCGTAGTGCTGAATAGACCATTTCTGTGTATTGTACTTGATGCAACTTTCGTACGTAGCAAAGTGGGTTTTGTTTTGACTAGTATCTTATACAGATAAAACAAACACTTAGATGTTTCATCTGGGACTCCTGTGTTCATGCTGTTCAGCCCACCTGTTGTTCACACTATTCATCACTCTGGTTATGACTTAAATACAGGTAGTCACAGTGCATCCATTTGGTTAAAACCTCAGATTGCAGTTGATTTGGCTAAACTGTCAGCTTTAAAATGATATTGAGGAATAGATCTGACGAAAGCTTGCAAGGTAAAAATACACTTGACGCTGGGACATTTCAGCAGACCTTTAGCAGCGTTGTACGTTTATAGAAGAGTTACATTTAGAAGCTTTCCCTGTGATGCCTTCATTAACAGTCTCCCTTTGACTCCCTTCCCACTGAAACAGAGCTAACGCTAAGCTAATGAAGCGAGAAGCGAGGACAATTTAGCCATTAGAGCCAATTAAGCCAATCCAATGCAATCCAATTCTTATGGGGATGTTGAGAAGAGTCACAATGGCATCATCAACCACCCAACCAGACTGGTGGATTTAATGACTTTTTCCCCTTAGTGGTAAAGTGTTAACACTTCTGTCATTTTGGCTCATCAAATCACAGCTTCTCGCCACACAGGGATTAAACCTGGCCTTAGGAGCAAATGTTTCACAGTGAGGCTGCCTGATGCTCTGCATCGCCACAATAAGTACAAATCCTCTTCTTCACAGCGTATTATGGGAATGAACATAAGGGATTGGGTTATTGTTGTCCTATAATCTGGGTTTAAACTCCTTGTTTTACAAATGGCCCTTTTAAAAGCTATTTGCTTTGTATCGAATAAAAACCTCATCCTGTGTTAACCTACTGTCTCGTCGTTTTCTGGATTGTGGCTTTCGATTCTTATTTCATTCACTGTGTTTTAGACACCATGGCCTGATATGCGACTCGTAAGACTGTCATAGCTGTGTTGCGGGTGTGCTATGACAGTGGTCAGGCCAGACTCTGTAAAGGCTTGCTTCAGAAGCTAGCTCTGTAGGGATACAAGGTTTTGGCACCAATCCTGAAGAATTTGTAGTAGTCGCAGAATAGTGGATAGTATAGCACTTGACATGCAATCCAAATAGCACAGTATCCAAGATATTATAATTCTCAAATGCCTTTAATTTTATTTAGCCTTTATTTAACTAGGCAAGTCAGTTAAGAATACATTCTTATTTATATACAGTACCAGTCAAAAGTTTGGACACACCTACTCATTCCAAAGTTTTTCGTAATTTAAAAAATGTTCTACATTGTAGAATAATAGTGAAGACATCAAACTATGAAATAACACATATGGAATCATGTAGTAACCAAAAAAGTATTAAACAAATCAAAATATATTTCATATTTGAGATAGCCACCCTCAACCAGCTTCATGAGGTAGTCACCTGGAAGGCATTTCAATTAACAGGTGTACCTTGTTAAAAGTTAATTTGTGGAATTTCTTTCCTTCTTAATGCATTTGAGCTAATCAGTTGTGTTGTAGGGGTGGTATACAGAAGATCACCCTATTTGGTAAAAGACAAAGTCCATATTATGGCAAGAACAACTCAAATAAGCAAAGAGAAACGACAGTCCATCATTACTTTAAGACATCAAGGTCAGTCAATCAGGAACATTTTGTCAAGTGCATTCGCAAAAACCATCAAGCGCTGTGGGGAAACTGGCTCTCATGAGGACTGCCACAGGAAAGGAAGTCCCAGAGTTACCTCTGCTGGAGAGGATGAGTTCATTAGAGTTAACTGCACCTCAGATTGCAGCCCAAATAAATGCTTCACAAGAGTTCAAGTAACAGACACATCTCAACATCAACTGTTCAGAGGAGACTGTGTAAATCAGGCCTTCATGGTCGAATTGTTGCAAAGAAACCACTACTTAAAGACACCAATAAGAATAATTGACTTGCTTGGGCCAAGAAACACAAGCAATGGACATTAGACCAGTGGAAATCTGTCCTTTGGTCTGATGAGTCCAAATTAGAGATTTTTGGTTCCAACCGCTGTGTCTTTGTGAGACGCAGAGTAGGTGAACGGATGATCTCTGCATGTGTGGTTCCCACTGTGAAGCATGGAGAAGGAGGTGTGGGAGTGCTTTGCTGGTGGCACTGTCTGTGATTTATTTAGAATTAAAGGCATACTTAACCAGCAAGGCTACCACAGAATTCGGCAGCGATACGCCATCCTATCTGGTTTGCCATTAGTGAGACATTTGTTATTCAACAGGACAATGACCCGAAACACAACTCCAGGCTGTGTAAGGGCTATTTGACCAAGAAGGAGAGTGATGGTGCTGCATCAGATGTTCTGGCTTCCAGAATCACCCGAACTCAACCCAATTGAGATGGTTTTGGATGAGTTGGACTGCAGATTGAAGGAGAAGCAGACAACAAGTGCTCAGCATATGGGGGAATGCCTTCAATACTGATGGAAAAGCATTCTTCATGAAGCTGGTTGAGTGCCAAGATTGTGCAAAGCTGTCGTCAAGGCAAAGGGTGGCTACTTTGAAGAATCTAAAATCTAAAATATATTTTGATTTGTTTAATACTTTTTTGGTGACTACATGATTCCATGTGCTATTTCATAGTTTTGATATATTCACTATAATTCTACAATGTAGAAAGTAGTAAAAATATAGAAAAACCCTTAAATTAGTTGGTGTGTCCAAACTTTTGACTGGTACTGTATGTCCTTGCCCTCAAAGGCTGAGGGTAATATTCTCCTTCAGAAGTAGGCTCTTTGTAAAAGTAAAGTATGCACTATATTCTAACGCTCTAATCGCCTGGCTACCTGCCACCCTATTAGCTGAGCAGGTACCTGAAAAAGGCCACCTGGAGCTGGTGAGATTTAGCAAAATAACCCAAAATAAGGAACTCGGGGGACCAACTTTCAAAGATACAGGTTAAAAGTTCCTCACAACCTTAACCTTTCTGTTGAGCCCAATTGCATCCATTGATTGTTTTTGTTTAGCAGTGGTGCTTTTCCTCCTAGAGCTATTGATGCAGACTTCTGCCATATTGTGGTAATCAAGATCTTTTGAAACCCTATCAAGCCAAAGAAAGTCGTTATCAGTTTCCCATTAGGGTAAATTATGTTAATAGATTGACCGGCCCAAGAGTTCTCATAGAACATTGAAATCTGACTGATAAAAGAACTAAGCAACGGTGACTGGCAGTGTTACGTCTCTCGTCGGAAAGCATGGACCAAAGCGCAGCGTGGTAAATGTTCATGATATTTATTGATCAAAACACTCGAACAAAATAACAAAGAGAAACACGAACTGTTCTGTAAGGCAAATAAAAAATACAGAAAACAACTACCCACAAAACACTGGTGGGGAAAAGGCAACGTAAGTATGATTGCCAATCAGAGACAACGATAGACAGCTGCCTCACCACACTCGGCCAAAAACAAAGAAATAGAAAACATATAAATAAAGAAACTAGAATGCCCACCCTAGTCACACCCTGGCCTAACCAAAATATGTACACAATACCCCATAATGTTTTTACATGTTTTTAGAAATGTTTGCAATTTATTGAAAATGAAATACAGAAATATCTAATTTACATACACTACCATTCAAAAGTTTGGGGTCACATAGAAAAGTCCTTGTTTTTGAAAGAAAAGCACATTTTTTTGTCCATTAAAATAACATATAATTGATCAGAAATACAGTGTAGACATTGTTAATGTTGTAAATTACTATTGTAGCTGGAAACGGCTAATTTTCAATGGAATATCTACATAGGTGTACAGAGGCCCATTTTCAGCAACCATCATTCCTGTGTTCCAATGGCACGTTGTGTTAGCTAATCCAAGTTTGTCATTTTCAAAGGCTAATTGATCATTAGAAAACCCTTTTGCAATTATGTTAACAGCTGAAAACTGTTGTACTGATTAAAGAAGCAATTAAACTGGCCTTCTTTAGAGTAGTCGAGTATCTGGAGCATCAGCATTTGTGGGTTCGATTACAGGCTCAAAATGGCCAGAAACAAAGACCTTTCTTCTGAAACTCGTCAGTCTATTCTTGTTCTGAGAAATTAAGACTATTCCATGTGAGAAATTGCCAAGAAACTGAAGATCTGGTACAACACTGTGCCTACCTATCTCTCTGATTTGGTCCTGCCGTACATACCTACACGTACGCTACGGTCACAAGACGCAGGCGTCCTAATTGTCCCTAGAAATTCTAAGCAAACAGCTGGAGGCAGGGCTTTCTCCTATAGAGCTCCATTTTTATGGAATGGTCTGCCTACCCATGTAAGAGACGCAAACTTGGTCTCAACCTTTAAGTCTTTACTGAAGACTCATCTCTTCAGTGGGTCATATGATTGAGTGTAGTCTGGCCCAGGAGTGGGAAGGTGAACGGAAAGGCTCTGGAGCAACGAACTGCCCTTGCTGTCTCTGCCTGGCCGGTTCCCCTCTTTCCACTGGGATTCTCTGCCTCTAACCCTATTACAGGGGCTGAGTCACTGACTTACTGGGGCTCTTTCATACCGTCCCTGGGAGGGGTGCGTCACTTGAGTGGGTTGAGTCACTGATGTGATCTTCCTGTCTGGGTTGGCACCCCCTCCCCTCGGGTTGTGCCGTGGCGGAGATCTTTGTTGGCTATACTCAGCCTTGTCTCAGGATGGTAAGTTGGTGGTTGAAGATATCCCTCTAGTGGTGTGGGGGCTGTGCTCTGGCAAAGTGGGTGAGGTTATATCCTTCCTGTTTGGCCCTGTCCGAGGGTGTCCTCGGATGGGGCCACAGTGTCTCCTGACCCCTCCTGTCTCAACCTCCAGTATTTATGCTGCAGTAGTTTATGTGTCGGGGGGCTGGGGTCAGTTTGTTATATCTGGAGTACTTCTCCTGTCCTATTCGGTGTCCTGTGTGAATTTAAGTGTGCTCTCTCTAATTCTCTCTTTCTCTCTTTCTTTCTCTCTCTCGGAGGACCTGAGCCCTAGGACCATGCCTCAGGACTACCTGATGTGATGACTCCTTGCTGTCCCCAGTCCACCTGGCCGTGCTGCTGCTCCAGTTTCAACTGTTCTGCCTTATTATTATTATTGTACCATGCTGGTAATTTATGAACATTTGAAGATCTTGGCCATGTTCTGTTATAATCTCCACCCGGCACAGCCAGAAGTGGACTGGCCACCCCATATAGCCTGGTTCCTCTCTAGGTTTCTTCCTAGGTTTTGGCCTTTCTAGGGAGTTTTTCCTAGCCCCCGCGCTTCTACACCTTGCTTGCTGTTTGTGGTTTTAGGCTGGGTTTCTGTACAGCACTTTGAGATATCAGCTGATGTACGAAGGGCTATATAAATACATTTGATTTGATTTGTATACTACTCCCATCACAGAACAGCGCAAACTGGCTCTAACCAGAATAGAAAGAGGAGTGGGAGACCCCGGTGCACAACTGAGCAAGAGGGCAAGTACATTAGCGTGTCTAGTTTGAGAAACAGGCTTATCACAAGTCCTCAACTGGCAGCTTCATTAAATAGTACCCACAAAACTCCAGTCTCAATATCAACAGTAAAGAGGCGACTCCGGGATGCTGGCCTTCTAGGCAGAGTTGCAAAGAAAAAAACATATCTCAGACTGGAAAAGAAAAAGAAAAGATTAAGATGTGCAAAAGAACACAGACACTGGACAGAAGTTGCCTCTTCACTGTTGACATTGAGACTGGTGTTTTGCAGGTACTATTTAATGAAGCCGTCAGTTGAGGACTTGTGAGGCGTTTAACCCAACCCCTCTGAATCAGAGAGGTGCAGGGGGCTGCTGTTGACATCCACCTGGGGAGCAGTGGGTTAACTGTCTTGTTCTGGGGCAGAACTACAGATTATTTTTAACCTTGTCAGCTCGGGGATTCGATCCAGCAATCTTTCATTTACAGGCCCTATGCTCTAACCACTAGGCTACCTGCCTCCCCATCCAAAGTTTAATTACCATGCTCAAAGGAATATTCAATGTCTGCTTTTTTTTACCCATCTACTAATAGGTGCCCTTCTTTGCCCTGCCTGGTCTTTGTGGTTGAATCTGTGTTTGAAATTCACTGCTTGACTGAGTGACCTTACAGATAATTATGTATGTATGGGTACAGAGATGAGGTAGAAATTCCCAAATCATGTTAAACACTATTATTGTACACAGAGTGAGTCCATGGAACTTTTTATTTGACTTATTAAGCACATTTTTATTACTGAAATGATTCAGGCTTGCCATAACAAAGGGTTTGAATTATTATTGACTCAAGGCCTTTCAGCTTTTCATTTTTTATAAATGTATAACATTTCGAAAAAGGTTTGACATCATGGGGTGTTATGTGTAGGCCAGTAATATAAAATCTCAATTTAATAAATAAAACATTCAGGCTGTAACACAATTACATGTGGAATAAGTCAACGGGTGTGAATACTTTCTGAAGGCTGTAGATCCCAGTGCTTTCGTCGTCTTTTATAAATGTCATGCTTGAATTTGTGCAGCATTGGAACTTACATTAAGTCCAATAGACTGTCACTATAGACCCCAGAGTCCCCCTTTTTAACAAACGGTAAGACATATGCCGTCATGGCAGTTGCCCACAATTACTGAGCATCAAACCCATCTTCCATACCAATTAACAATACCCATGGGTTCCCTGGTACTCCAAGACACACACACAAACCTCATCCTCTCCCAGATGCCTCTTCTTTGGGGGGCAGATTGGGTGAGACCTGGCAGCAGGTCTGGTTCCACTTGGCTGTGCTCTGGGACTCTCCTCACATGTTCTGTAGTGTCTCTGAGGCCTCCTCACTCCCTCCTCTGCCATCCCTCTCCAACATCTCTCAAAGGAGTCTTGCTGAGTCCAACTGCCCGTGTAAAGAGGTGGGCAGGTCCGTATCAGCGGGGAGTGTGGGGAGACTGTGTGTGTGTGTGTGTGTGTGTGTGTGTGTGTGAAAGCATGCGTATGCAGTGATCCCCCAGCATTCTTCCCCAGCAGGGAGGGTTAGGGTCAGGGTAGGAGGAGGAGGTACAGAGCTAATGGACATGTTTGTTTACCTATTTATCCTTGACATGATCAATTGATCAGCAGGCTAATTCACTGCCACCATGGGGTCATTCAATTTCCATTTAAATTGCAAATGGGTTCTCCCCAGCCCCACTCCCTTCCATTGTTACTGAAGCACATGCACCACCTCTGTAGCACACACACCTGCTTCGAGTTTTATGAATAAACATAGAAGCCAAGAAAATAATATATTGGTAAAACCAGTTTTTAGCCTATTAATTATTTTAGCCTATTAATTAAGAGTTATGGAATGATTCATTTACTATCATAAAGTTTAACTTCATATTCACAGATGGTGGAATTGTCTCTCAATTGAACTGTATGTGTCCCTGTTCTTTCATGAGTGAGTTACATGTGTGGGGTTTCCCCACTCCATGATCATGTCATTATGTTAAGAGGGGAGAACCCCTTCTCACCTTCTCCCCCCTCCTCTCTCTCTCTCTCTCTCTCTCTGTGGGAGTACATCAGTGATAATTACTCGCAGCATGAAGATGGCAGTCTTTTAACTGTGGCTATTAACACTCACCCGTATCCACACACGTACACACACGCACGCACGCACGCACGCACGCACGCACGCACACACACACACACACACACACACACACACACACACACACACACACACACACACACACACACACACACACTCAACCTGAGCTGATTCCTGAATAGAAAAGCCTGGTGATTGAGCAGGACTGGGGAGATTACAGTGGGAATTAAACAGTGGGAAAAGAGCGGCCAAATTGAGCAGCAGAGGGGGATCATTAAATTCTGCAATCTCAGGAGAGCTGTCGGCAGAGCTGTGTGGTTACAGCAGTACTACTACAGAAGGAACTGGAGGTTAGTGCATATGAATGGATGGATGGATTATGGCTGGATGGATTATGGCTGGATGGATTATGGCTGGATGGATTATGGATGGATGGATGGATTATGGATGGATGGATAGATTATGTATGGATTATGGATGATGGCTGGATGGATGGATTATGGATGGATGGATTATGGATGGTTTTGATTGATTTATGGATGGATTATGGATGGATGATGGATTATGGATGGATGATGGCTGGATGGATGAATTATGGATTATGGATGGATTATGGATGGATGATAGCTGGATGGATGGATTATGGATGGATGGATGGATTATGGATGGTTTTGATTGATTTATGGATGGATGGATTATGAATGAATGGATGGATTATGGATGGATGGATTATGGATGGATGGATTATGGATGGATGGATTAGGAATGGATGGATAGATTATGGATGGATGGATTATGGCTGGATGGATTGATTATGGATGGATTATGGATTATGGGTGGACGGATTATGGATGGTTTTGATTGATTTATGGATATTTTATGGATGGATGATGGATGGATGGATGAATTATGGATTATGGATGGGATGATAGCTGGATGGATGGATTATGGATGGGTGGATGGATGGATTATAGATGGTTTTGATTGATTTATGGATGGATGGATTATGGATGGATGGATTATGGATGGTTTTGATTGATTTATGGATGGATTATGGATGGGTGGGTGGACCAATTACCTGTTTTTCTCTTTGATAGTATACTTTTCAGAATACTGAAATCCAGGGCATGTCAAATGGAGGGAAATGTTCGGACCGCTGTAGAGTCTTTACCTGACACATTTCCCTCATTGGATATAACGTTGCTGATCAGATGACTGCTCACCTTCTACCAGGTGTTCCCCTACTAATCACATAGTAACACACACTGGTTCCTCACCAGATAGCCTCTACAACACACACCCACACAACCTTAGCCTCATCACAGATAGCCTCTACAACACACACCCATACAACCTTAGCCTCATCACAGATAGACTATTTTATTTATTTTATTTTATTTAACCTTTATTTAACTATGCAAGTCAGTTAAGAACAAATTCATATTTACAATGACGGCCTACCAAAAGGCAAAAGGCCTCTTGCGGGGACGGGGGCCTGGGATTAATAAGAAAAAAAGAATTGCAATATAAATATAGGACAAAACACACATCACAACAAGAGAGACAACACAACACTACATAAAGCGAGACCTAAGACAACAACATAGCAAGGCAGCAACACATGACAACACAGTGTGGTAGCAACACAACATAACAACAACATGGTAGCAACACAACATGGTAGCAGCACAAAACATGGTGCAAACATTATTGGGCACAAAGGGAAAGAAGGCGGAGACAAAAATACATCACACAAAGCAGCCACAACTGTCAGTAAGAGTGTCCATGATTGAGTCTTTGAATCAAGTGATTGAGATCAAACTGTCCAGTTTGAGTGTTTGTTGCAGCTCGTTCCAGTCGCTAGCTGCAGCGACCTGAAAAGAGGAGCGACCCAGGGATGTGTGTGCTTCGGGAACCTTTAACAGAATGTGACTGGCAGAACGAGCGTTGTATGTGGAGGATGAGGGCTGCAGTAGATATCTCAGATAGGAGGGAGTGAGGCCTAAGAGAGTTTTATAAATAAGCATCAACCAGTGGGTCTTGCGACGAGTATACAGAGATGACCACTTTACAGAGGAGTATAGAGTGCAGTGATGTGTCCTATAAGGAGCATTGGTGGTGAATCTGATGGCCGAATGGTAAAGAACATCTAGCTGCTCGAGAGTACCCTTACCTGCCGATCTATAAATTATCCCTCCATAATCTAGCATGGGTAGGACACACACCCGCACAACCTTAGCCTCATCAACGGTCGTAAATGTTATCTCTGACAAGACTGTTGGTTGGCAGAGAGACTAGGCCATTCCTTTCCCCTTTCACACACATACACACCTCCCTCCCCCGACACACTTGTTAAGGACCTAGTCGACCCCTGACCCAATCCACTTGGTTCTGTTATTGATTTCTCACTCTGGATGAAGAGGGCGTGAGGCAGCATTAGCCAGGTATACAGGAAGGACTTTGGGGATGAAGGGTCGATCAATGTGGAGTGATGGGTGAGCTTGCAGCAGCAGAAACAACCATCAGGAGGAAATAAGGGCTTCAGGCCAGGGAGGTGAACACTAATACGGCCTGAGTGGAGGCCGGAGACTGGAGAGACCCAATGCCAATGAGGCCATGGTTTGCTATGTGATGAGGGCTGCCCGATAGTGCTGGGTTTACTGAATAGGTCACTAATGATCTCTCTGATCACTCTACATCAGAGATGAAGGAATGACAGGAGCCCTCGACACAGACCTACCGAGAAACTGTGTATTATTGAGACCTTGGTGGGAAATGTAAGAAAACAAGGCCCACACCAACATAATTGATTCCAAAATCCAGGGACCCAAGGACCAGACCCAGATTGCATTTATGTGGTCTCAAGATAGTGATCACAGCATCGAGGCTGAGTTACCGCACCATCGAGGATGAGTTACCACACCATCGAGGCTGAGTTACCACACCATCGAGGCTGAGTTACTACACCATCGAGGCTGAGTTACCACACCATCGAGGCTGAGTTACTACACCATCGAGGCTGAGTTACCACACCATCGAGGCTGAGTTACTACACCATCGAGGCTGAGTTACTACACCATCGAGGCTGAGTTACTACACCATCGAGGCTGAGTTACTACACCATCGAGGCTGAGTTACCGCACCATCGAGGATGAGTTACCACACCATCGAGGCTGAGTTACTACACCATCGAGGCTGAGTTACCACACCATCGAGGCTGAGTTACTACACCATCGAGGCTGAGTTACTACACCATCGAGGCTGAGTTACCACACCATCGAGGCTGAGTTACCACACCATCGAGGCTGAGTTACTACACCATCGAGGCTGAGTTACCACTTCTTTATCTCTTTATGTCTACTTCTCTCTATCTCTTTTTGTGTCAACCTCCCTGTAAACTTTTTTGGTGTCACACCTGTTGCATCCCGGCAATAGCTGGTCATTTTTGCGTTCACAATTGGTGGCAGCGCCCGTGCTGTTAAATGTGGTTGGCCATGCCCTTCCACCTCCTCACCACTCCCTCCCTCGTTCCCCCTCTCAATGAGAGGGAGGCTCAGTCGGAGAGGCTCAGTCGGAGGGGTTCGGGGGAAATGCGGCACGAAGGCTGATTAGTGTCATAATGTACTTCCCTGAGCTCCTATTTACTGCCACTTCAGTACACAGCATGCCCGCCTGCCATTTGGTGTGTGTGTGTGTGTGTGCGTGCGTGTGAGAGAGAGACATAACAAGAGTGTGATTGAATAGGTATGGAGTGGGTGCATGTGTACTGTATGTGTGTGTATGACAGTTAGAGATGGACAGACAGGATATACAGTGGGGCAAAAAAGTATTTAGTCAGCCACCAATTGTGCAAGTTCTCCCACTTAAAAAGATGAGAAAGGCCTGTACACTTCAACTATGACAGACAAAATGAGAAAAAAAAATCCAGAAAATCACATTGTAGGATTTTTTATACATTTATTTGCAAATTATGGTGGAAAATAAGTATTTGGTCACCTACAAACAAGCAAGATTTCTGGCTCTCACAGACCTGTAACTTCTTCTTTAAGAGGCTCCTCTGTCCTCCACTCGTTACCTGTATTAATGGCACCTGTTTGAACTTGTTATCAGTATAAAAGACACCTGTCCACAACCTCAAACAGTCACACTCCAAACTCCACTGTGGCCAAGACCAAAGAGCTGTCAAAGGACACCAGAAACAAAATTGTAGACCTGCACCAGGCTGGGAAGACTGAATCTGCAATAGGTAAGCAGCTTGGTTTGAAGAAATCAACTGTGGGAGCAATTATTAGGAAATGGAAGACATACAAGACCACTGATAATCTCCCTCAATCTGGGGCTCCACGCAAGATCTCACCCCGTGGGGTCAAAATGATCACAAGAACGGTGAGCAAAAATCCCAGAACCACACGGGGGGACCTAGTGAATGACCTGCAGAGAGCTGGGACCAAAGTAACAAAGCCTACCATCAGCAAGGGCATTGAAGATGAAACGTGGCTGGGTCTTTCAGCATGAAAGGCCGTCATTGAAAATAAGAATTTGTTCTTAACTGACTTGCCTGGTTAAATAAAGGTAAAATAAATTTAAAAATGACAATGATCCCAAACACACCGCCCGGGCAACGAAGGAGTGGCTTCGTAAGAGGCATTTCAAGGTCCTGGAGTGGCCTAGCCAGTGTCCAGATCTCAACCCCATAGAAAATCTTTGGAGGGAGTTGAAAGTCCGTATTGTCCAACAACAGCCCCAAAACACCACTGCTCTAGAGGAGATCTGCCTGGAGGAATGGGCCAAAATACTACCAGCAACAGTGTGTGAAAACCTTGTGAAGACTTACAGAAAACGTTTAACCTCTGTCATTGCCAACAAAGGGTATATAACAAAGTATTGAGATAAACTTTTGTTATTGACCAAATACTTATTTTCCACCATAATTTGCAAATAAATTCATAAGAAATCCTACAATGTGATTTTCTGGAATTTTTTCTCATTTTGTCTGTTATAGTTGAAGTGTACCTATGATGAAAATTACAGGCGTCTCTCTTCTTTTTAATTGGGAGAACTTGCACAATTGGTGGCTGACTAAATACTTTTTTGCCCCACTGTATGTATGACATTGAGAGGAGAGATTTTTTTTTTTTACCTTTATTTAACTAGAACAAATTCTTATTTTCAATGACGGCCTAGGAACAGTGGGTTAACTGCCTGTTCAGGGGCAGAACGAGAGATTTGTACCTTGTCAGCTCGGGGGTTTGAACTTGCAACCTTCCGGTTACTAGTCCAACGCTCTAACCACTAGGCGACCCTGCCACCTCTACACTCTAACCACTAGGCTACCCTGCCACCTCTACACTCTAAACACTAGGCTACCCTGCCGCCCCTGTGAGATTATACACTGCCGTTCAAAAGTTTGGTGTAAACTTAGAAATGTCCTTGTTTTTGAAAGAAAAGCAAAACAAATTGTCCATTATAATAACATCAAATTGATCAGAAATAAAGTGTAGACATTGTTAATGTTGTAAATTACTATTGTAGCATGAAATGGCTGATTTTATATGGAATATCTACATAGGTGTACAGAGGCCCATTATCAGCAACCATCTAGGCAGAGAGTTGCAGAGAAAAAGCCATATCTCAGACTGGCCAATAAAAAGAAAAGATGGGCAAAAGAACACACACTGGACAGAAAGCCAGCATCCCAGAATCGCCTCTTCACTGCTGACGTTGAGACTGGACAGAGGAACTCTGCCTAGAAGGCCAGCACCCCGGAATCGCCTCTTCACTGCTGACGTTGAGACTGGTGTTTTGTGGGTACTATTTAATGAAGCTGCCAGTTGTTTCTCAAACTAGACACTCTAATGTACTTGTCCTCTTGCTAAGTTGGGCACCGGGGCCTCCCACTCCTCTTTCTATTCTGGTTAGACCAGTTTGTGCTGTTCTGTGATGGGACTAGTACAGTGTTGTACCAGATCTTCAGTTTCTTGGCAATTTTTCGCATGGAATAGCCTTAATTTCTCAGAACATATCACCTCCACCCTACCTGACACCTGACACCCACTCCAATTTGCTTACCGCCCAAATAGGTCCACAGACGATGCAATCTCAACCACACTGCACACTGCCCTAACCCACCTGGACAAGAGGAATACCTATGTGAGAATGCTGTTCATCGACTACAGCTCGGCATTCAACACCATAGTACCCTCCAAGCTCGTCATCAAGCTCGAGACCCTGGGTCTCGACCCCGCCCTGTGCAACTGGGTACTGGACTTCCTGACGGGCCGCCCCCAGGTGGTGAGGGTAGGCAACAACATCTCCTCCCCGCTGATCCTCAACACGGGGGCCCCACAAGGGTGCGTTCTGAGCCCTCTCCTGTACTCCCTGTTCACCCACGACTGCGTGGCCACGCACGCCTCCAACTCAATCATCAAGTTTGCGGACGACACAACAGTGGTAGGCTTGATTACCAACAACGACGAGACGGCCTACAGGGAGGAGGTGAGGGCCCTCTGAGTGTGGTGTCAGGAAAATAACCTCACACTCAACGTCAACAAAACTAAGGAGATGATTGTGGACTTCAGGAAACAGCAGAGGGAACACCCCCCTATCCACATCGATGGAACAGTAGTGGAGAGGGTAGCAAGTTTTAAGTTCCTCGGCATACACATCACAGACAAACTGAATTGGTCCACTCACACTGACAGCGTCGTGAAGAAGGCGCAGCAGCGCCTCTTCAACCTCAGGAGGCTGAAGAAATTTGGCTTGTCACCAAAAGCACTCACAAACTTCTACAGATGCACAATCGAGAGCATCCTGGCGGGCTGTATCACCGCCTGGTACGGCAACTGCTCCGCCCTCAAACGTAAGGCTCTCCAGAGGGTAGTGAGGTCTGCACAACGCATCACCGGGGGCAAACTACCTGCCCTCCAGGACACCTACACCACCCGATGTTACAGGAAGGCCATAAAGATCATCAAGGACATCAACCACCCAAACCACTGCCTGTTCACCCCGCTATCATCCAGAAGGCGAGGTCAGTACAGGTGCATCAAAGCTGGTACCGAGAGACTGAAAAACAGCTTCTATCTCAAGGCCATCAGACTGTTAAACAGCCACCACTAACATTGAGTGGCTGCTGCCAACACACTGTCATTGACACTGACCCAACTCCAGCCACTTTAATAATGGGAATTGATGGGAAATGTTGTAAATATATCACTAGCCACTTTAAACAATGCTACCTTATATAATGTTACTTACCCTACATTATTCATCTCATATGCATACGTATATACTGTACTCTACATCATCGACTGCATCCTTATGTAATACATGTATCACTAGCCACTTTAACTATGCCACTTTGTTTACTTTGTCTACATTCTCATCTCATATGTATATACTGTACTCGATACCATCTACTGTATGCTGCTCTGTACCATCACTCATTCATATATCCTTATGTACATATTCTTTATCCCCTTACACTGTGTATAAGACAGTAGTTTTGGAATAGATTAGTTAGATTACTTGTTGGTTATCACTGCATTGTCGGAACTAGAAGCACAAGCATTTCGCTACACTCGCATTAACATCTGCTAACCATGTGTATGTGACAAATAAAATTTGATTTGATTTGACTGACGAGTGTAAGAAGAAAGGTCTTTGTTTCTGGCCATTTTGAGCCTGTAATCGAACCCACAAAGGCTCAACTAGTCTAAAGAAGGCCAGTTTTATTTCTTCTTTAATCAGTACAACAGTTTTCAGCTGTGCTAACATATTTGCAAAATTATTTTCTAATGATCAATTAGCCTTTTAAAATGACAAACTTGGATTAGCTAACATAACGTGCCGTTGGAACACAGGAGTGATGGTTGCTGATAATGGGCTTCTGTACGCCCATGTAGATATTCCATTAAAAGTCAGCTGTTTCCAGCTACAATAGTCATTTACAACATTAACAATGTCTACACTGTATTTCTGATCAATTTTATATTATTTTAATGGACAAAAAATGTGCTTTTCTTTCAAAAACAAGGACATTTCTAAGTGACCCCAAACTTTTGAATGGTAGTGTGTGTGTGACAGTGAGAGCTAGAGAGACAGGATATATGTGTGACAGTGAGAGATGGAGAGACAGGATATATGTGTGACAGTGAGATAGTGAGACAGGATATATGTGTGACAGTGAGATGGAGAGACAGGATATATGTGTGACAGTGAGAGATAGAGAGACAGGATATATGTGTGACATTGAGAGATAGAGAGACAGGATATATGTGTGACAGTGAGAGATGGAGAGACAGGATATATGTGTGACAGTGAGAGATGGAGAGACAGGATATATGTGTGACAGTGAGAGATAGAGAGACAGGATATATGTGTGACAATGAGAGATGGAGAGACAGGATATATGTGTGACAGTGAGAGATGGAGAGACAGGATATATGTGTGACAGTGAGAGCTAGAGAGACAGGATATATGAGACAGGATATATGTGTGACATTGAGAGATAGAGAGACAGGATATATGTGTGACAGTGAGAGATGGAGAGACAGGATATATGTGTGACAGTGAGATAGTGAGACAGGATATATGTGTGACAGTGAGATAGAGAGACAGGATATATGTGTGACAGTGAGAGATAGTGAGACAGGATATATGTGTGACAGTGAGAGATGGAGAGACAGGATATATGTGTGACAGTGAGATAGTGAGACAGGATATATGTGTGACAGTGAGAGATAGTGAGACAGGATATATGTGTGACAGTGAGAGATGGAGAGACAGGATATATGTGTGACAGTGAGATAGTGAGACAGGATATATGTGTGACAGTGAGATAGTGAGACAGGATATATATGTGACAGTGAGAGATGGAGAGACAGGATATATGTGTGACAGTGAGAGCTAGAGAGACAGGATATATGTGTGACAGTGAGAGATGGAGAGACAGGATATATGTGTGACAGTGAGATAGTGAGACAGGATATATGTGTGACAGTGAGATAGAGAGACAGGATATATGTGTGACAGTGAGAGATAGTGAGACAGGATATATGTGTGACAGTGAGAGATGGAGAGACAGGATATATGTGTGACAGTGAGATAGTGAGACAGGATATATGTGTGACAGTGAGATAGTGAGACAGGATATATATGTGACAGTGAGAGATGGAGAGACAGGATATATGTGTGACAGTGAGAGATGGAGAGACAGGATATATGTGTGACAGTGAGAGATGGAGAGACAGGATATATGTGTGACAGTGAGATAGTGAGACAGGATATATGTGTGACAGTGAGATAGTGAGACAGGATATATATGTGACAGTGAGAGATGGAGAGACAGGATATATGTGTGACAGTGAGAGATGGAGAGACAGGATATATGTGTGACAGTGAGAGATAGAGAGACAGGATATATGTGTGACAGTGAGAGATGGAGAGACAGGATATATGTGTGACAGTGAGAGATAGAGAGACAGGATATATGTGTGACAGTGAGATGGAGAGACAGGATATATGTGTGACAGTGAGAGATGGAGAGACAGGATATATGTGTGACAGTGTGTAAAGTTGGATTCAAAGTGTGACCTGATGCCTCTCTTTGTTTATGCCCTGTGTTCTTCCACAGATATGTCACACAAATATAGGTTACACAGATGTTTTGCTATGTGTGAATGTTTTCTCTTCGGGCAGGCAAACCTATTTGAATAACCCTGGTCCTTTTAATAAATGTGTCTTGGAATAATCCATTTCCACCTCTCTCGCCTCGGATCAGGTTAGGGATTTTGCGGTGACACAGTCAGACATAATCTTTTTTATATTTTTTATATCTCAGCATTGCCTGCGCTGATTCTCCTCCTGTCACTTTAGATGTGGCTAAAAACTGATTTGCATTCAGTAATCTCTTCCTGCATTTTGACTCCACTTAAAGAAAACCTTGGAATATCGTAAAGAGATTATTTCATTCGTAATTGATTGAGTGCCTTCCCTGCTACAGCCAGGGGTACTTCAAAGTGACTGAATTAAAGGGGCGGCGAAAGGACTGGGGTGCTGAATTTGGGCGGCGTGGGTGAAGGGGGAGATGAAGGGGAGTAGGTTCATGATGCAGGGGTTGAGGAGCCACCTTTGGCTGGCGAATAGGAATCAAGACTGAACCCCTGCTGGCATTTAACTGGCTCATGGAAAGCGCCTTGGTCGGAAGAGAATCTCTGTGAGTCAATCACTTGGTGGGTTTGATTCCTGAAGGTGGATTTTTATTGGAGGCAAAGGTTCAGTTAAGAGTATTGGTTGATCTATTTACATGTTTTACTGCAGTGGGCTAAATCAGGGTCACACAGAGTGATTCTTGGTAAGTCTTAAACAAATCTACTTTGAAGCCAAAGTATACACCTCACACACATGGTTATGGGCATCAACAAAAAAAGAAGACACCTGTACCATGTCAGATATAGAGTTGAAATGTATTCCATTTTGTGGTTGCATTCCAATATTACACTTTATATACATCACAGAAGACCGAAATATAACTAAACCGTTTGAAACTCCGGATTTTCGGCATGGATTTTTTTATTTTATTTGATTAATTATGAAATTATGAACAGTATTAATAACATTCCACCCATGAGGCCACTAGAGGGCGATTTGGTCATTTGACTGCAGGAAAGGACTCTAGGTTTGGACCTGCTCCTCCCGACTCCTAGCTGAGTTTAAAGGACTCCAGACCCAAACCAAGGTACTTTAAAGTCTATAGATCTCCACACTAGCTTCCTCCTCAGTCATTTATCATACGGAAGAGGCCTTCTTCTTCGTACTCTGCCCTATAAGCCATTCTGCCACCACCTCCATTCCTCCTCTACCAATCCCTTTCCATATCCTTTGGATTCCCAGAGCTGAGGATTTGACCCCCTCCACCACCCACCCAAACCCCAACCTAAAACACATCACTAGGGCATGGAGATGTAGTCAGTGATCCCCGGCTGGCTCCCCATGGCAGCCCTATCCCTGTATCAGCCTTGCCATCACCCCTCTGCTCCTTATTATGGTGATCCAGAGCCAAGGGCTATGGGGCTGAGTGAGAGGGGATAGCCCCCAAACCCTGATTAGCCAATCCAGATTATCGCTCCTGCATCCACAGGCCCTGCTAGTGAGAAGGAAGGATGAGAAGGGAGGAAGGGATATTTTAGCCACTATCAGCTCGGCTCAATAATCATCATCCAAATTCATCCTAATCGTCTACTGCTATATTACCCAGCAGTCTCTATAGACTTTCAATAAAAGGGGGGCCACAATGCAGCCCTGTGGTACCCTCCAAAAATGTCAGGAACATTCCCTCTTTTTTTGTGATGTGTGTTTTCCATTTCCATCATAATGATGAGTGTGTCTAAGTCTGGGGAGGTAGTAGAAGGAGGGGTTTAAGAGAGGAGGAGTGCTCATGGCTTTCAAATAACACTAACCAATTAAGGCATTCCCCAGGAGGGCTAAATTGTGGGATTATCTTCCGTTTTGTGCTGTTTTAATCCCTGCTAACCTCCTCAGTGCTAGAGGGGATCGGTATCATGTTGTTATTTGATATCCTTTATGGTTACTCAACTGGTGTAAAATCGTATACTGAAAATCCAAATGAACACCTCTGAAATACCGTTTTTTTTTACCCCTTTTTCTCCCCAATTGGCTGAAGCTCCCATAAGGACTTGGTAGAGGCAAAGGTTAAGACCCATGCATCCTCTGAAACACGACCCAGCCAAACCGCACTGCCCGCTTAACCCAGAAGTACCAATATGTTGGAGGAAACAGAGTACATCTGGCAACCATGGCAGTGTGCATGCACCCAGCCCACCACAGAAGTCGCTAGAGCGTGATGGGACTAGAACATCCCGGCCAGCCAAACCCTCCACTAACCTGGACAATTGTGTGGTGCCCCATGGGTCTCCCAGTCACGACAAAGCCTGGACTCGAACCAGGAACTCTAGAGGCACAGCTAGCACTGTGATGCAGTGCCTTAGACCCCTGCACCACTCGGGAGGCTGAAATAACATATTTCATGAAGTATTATGCTGTATGTTAGTTCTGTAACCATCCCTTCTTTGCTCTGTAATTTGTTGAAGTGTAATAGAACAGTTTAATTTCTGTAGCAATTTATCCTATTTAAATGTTATTGCCTACAGAAATTATCTGCCACCATATCCCCAGTCTCCCTCTCCCCAGGCTCCCTCTCCCCACCCATCCGATCCCCAGTCTCCCTCTCCCCACCCATTCTATCCCCAGTCTCCCTCTCCCCACCCATCCTATCCCCAGGCTCCCTCTCCCCACCCATCCTCTCCCCAGGCTCCCTCTCCCCACCCATCCTATCCCCAGTCCCCCTCTCCCCAGGCTCCCTCTCCCCACCCATCCTATCCCCAGGCTCCCTCTCCCCACCCATCCTATCCCCAGTCTCCCTCTCCCCACCCATCCTATCCCCAGGCTCCCTCTCCCCACCCATCCTATCCCCAGTCTCCCTCTCCCCACCCATCCTACCCCGTCTCCCTCTCCCCACCCATCCTCTCCCCAGGCTCCCTCTCCCCACCCATCCTATCCCCAGTCCCCCTCTCCCCAGGCTCCCTCTCCCCACCCATCCTATCCCCAGGCTCCCTCTCCCCACCCATCCTATCCCCAGTCTCCCTCTCCCCACCCATCCTCTCCCCAGGCTCCCTCTCCCCACCCATCCTATCCCCAGTCTCCCTCTCCCCAGGCTCCCTCTCCCCACCCATCCTATCCCCAGTCTCCCTCTCCCCACCCATCCTCTCCCCAGGCTCCCTCTCCCCCCACCCATCCCTCTCCACAGGCTCCCTCTCCCCACCCACCATATCCCCAGTCTCCCTCTCCCCAGGCTCCCTCTCCCCACCCATCCTATCCCCAGTCTCCCTCTCCCCACCCATCCTCTCCCCAGGCTCCCTCTCCCCACCCATCCTATCCCCAGGCTCCCTCTCCCCACCCATCCTATCCCCAGTCCCCCTCTCCCCACCCATCCTATCCCCAGTCCCCTCTCCCCACCCATCCTATCCCCAGTCTCCCTCTCCCCCATCCTCTCCCCAGGCTCCCTCTCCCCACCCATCCTATCCCCAGTCTCCCTCTCCCCAGGCTCCCTCTCCCCACCCATCCTAGCCCCAGTCTCCCTCTCCCCACCCATCCTCTCCCCAGGCTCCCTCTCCCCACCCATCCTATCCCCAGTCTCCCTCTCCCCACCCATCCCTCTCCCCCAGGCTCCCTCTCCCCACCCACCATATCCCCAGTCTCCCTCTCCCCAGTCTCCCTCTCCCCAGGCTCCCTCTCCCCAGGCTCCCTCTCCCCAGGCTCCCTCTCCCCACCCATCCTATCCCCAGTCTCCCTCTCCCCAGGCTCCCTCTCCCCACCCATCCTATCCCCAGTCTCCCTCTCCCCACCCATCCTATCCCCAGTCTCCCTCTCCCCACCCATCCTATCCCCAGGCTCCTCTCCACACCCATCCTATCCCCAGGCTCCCTCTCCCCACCCATCCTATCCCCAGTCTCCCTCTCCCCACCCATCCTATCCCCAGTCTCCCTCTCCCCACTCATCCTATCCCCAGTCTCCCTCTCCCCAGGCTCCCTCTCCCCACCCATCCTATTCCCAGTCTCCCCTCTCCCCACCCATCCTCTCCCCAGTCTCCCTCTCCCCACCCATCCTCTCCCCAGGCTCCCTCTCCCCACCCACCATATCCCCAGTCTCCCTCTCTCTCAGGCTCCCTCTTCCCACCCATCCTATCCCCAGTCTCCCTCTCCCCACCCATCCTATCCCCAGTCTCCCTCTCCCCACCCATCCTATCCCCAGGCTCCCTCTCCACACCCATCCTATCCCCAGGCTCCCTCTCCCCACCCACCCTATCCCCAGTCTCCCTCTCCCCAGTCTTCCTCTCCCCTTTTATTTGTTCTCTAATGTACCCTCTCTCGCTCTCTGGGGACAGATTAACCCCCAATCCCCCAGTTCCTTGTTAATTGAAATGATTTATGGTTTGGAGGCCACCGGGTTCCACACAGTTCCCACAGAGTTTTATACTCTTCTGTCCTCTCAGTGGAGAACCCTTCCCTCCATTCCTCACAGTGGAGAACCCTTCCCTCCAATTCCTCACAGTGGAGAACCCTTCCCTCCGTTCCTCTCTCACCTCCTCCCCTCTTTTCCCTGACACCCTTCTTTCCCAAGAGTCTGCAGTGGGAGTTTGACTAGGTAACACGACCAAGGGTTCAATGGAACGGTAGTTCCACTATCTTAGAAAGGGATAAAACACACTGTGATTTGTGAAGATTTCTATGAGTAATGGTTATGGAAAGGCAACAAGCTGGTGTAGTTCCACCACCTACAAAACCCAGGCTTAACATCTGCATGTGGATATGATTTTTTATCTTCCAGGTGAAAGGTATGACTCAGCAAACATCCTTCATGTGTATGACAAGCCAAGTATCATCATTACGTTGCTTGCTTGTGTGTGGGAACTCAAATTGACTTGGGGGTAGGGGAGGGGGGAGTGAATGTACTGAGAAACCCTTAGAAAACTATAGTAAGGGTAGGTAACAACACATCTGCCATGCTAATCCTCAACACAGGGGCCCCTCAGGGGTGTGTGCTCAGTCCCCTGCTGTACTCCCTGTTCACTCATGACTGCACGGCCATGCACGACTCCAACACCATTATCAAGTTTGTAGATGACACAACAGTGGTGCCAGGACAACAACCTCTCCCTCAACATGATCAAGACAAAGGAGATGATTGTGGACAACAGGAAAATGAGGACCGAGCACACCCCCATTCTCATCGACGGGGCTGTAGTGGAACAGGTTGAGAGCTTCAAGTTCCTTGGTGTCCACATCACCAACAAACTATCACGGTCCAAGACAGTAAGACAGTCACTAAGACAGTCATGAAGAGGGCACGACAAAGCCTATTCCCCCTCAGGAGACTGAAAAGATTTGGCATGGGTCCTCAGATCCTCAAAAGGTTCTACAGCTGCACCATCGAGAGCATCCTGACTGGTTGCATCACTGCCTGGTATGGCAACTGCTCGGTCTCCGTCCGCAAGGCACTACAGAGGGTAGTGCAAACGGCCCAGTACATCACTGGGGCTAAGCTTCCTGCCATCAAGGACCTTTATACCAGGCGGTGTCAGATGAAGGCCCTAAAAATTGTCAAAAACTCCAGCCACTCTAGTCATGGACTGTTCTCTCTGCTACCTCACAGCAAGAGGTATCGGAGCACCAAGTCTAGGTCTAAAACCTTCTATCCCCGAGCCATAAGACTCCTGAACAGCTAATCAAATGGCTACCCAGACCCCTCTTTTACACTGCTGCTCCTCTCTGTTTATTATCTATGCATAGTCACTTTAACTCTACCTACATGTACATATTACCTCAATTACCCCAACTAACCAGTGCCACCGCACATTAATTATGTACCGGTACCCCTGTATATATCCTCCACATTAATTATGTACCGGTACCCCTGTATATATCCTCCACATTGACTCTGTACCGGTACCCCTGTATATATCCTCCACATTAATTATGTACCGGTACCCCTGTATATAGCCTCCACATTGACTCTGTACCTTGGTACCCTGTATATATCCTCCACATTAATTATGTACCGGTACCCCTGTATATAGCCTCCACATTGACTCTGTACCGGTACCCCTGTATATATCCTCCACATTAATTATGTACCGGTACCCCTGTATATAGCCTCCACATTGACTCTGTACCGGTACCCCTGTATATATCCTCCACATTAATTATGTACCGGTACCCCTGTATATAGCCTCCACATTGACTCTGTACCGGTACCCCTGTATATATCCTCCACATTAATTATGTACCGGTACCCCTGTATATAGCCTCCACATTGACTCTGTACCGGTACCCCCTGTATATAGCCTCCACATTGACTCTGTACCGGTACCCCTGTATATAGCCTCCACATTGACTCTGTACCGGTACCCCCTGTATATAGCCTCCACATTGACTCTGTACCGGTACCCCCTGTATATAGCCTCCACATTGACTCTGTACCGGTACCCCCTGTATATAGCCTCCACATTGACTCTGTACCGGTACCCCTGTATATATCCTCCACATTAATTATGTACCGGTACCCCTGTATATAGCCTCCACATTGACTCTGTACCGGTACCCCCTGTATATAGCCTCCACATTGACTCTGTACCGGTACCCCTGTATATATCCTCCACATTAATTATGTACCGGTACCCCTGTATATAGCCTCCACATTGACTCTGTACCGGTACCCCCTGTATATAGCCTCCACATTGACTCTGTACCGGTACCCCTGTATATATCCTCCACATTGACTCTGTACCGGTACCCCCTGTATATATCCTCCACATTGACTCTGTACCGGTACCCCCTGTATATATCCTCCACATTGACTCTGTACCGGTACCCCCTGTATATATCCTCCACATTGACTCTGTACCGGTACCCCCTGTATATATCCTCCACATTGACTCTGTACCGGTACCCCTGTATATATCCTCCACATTGACTCTGTACCGGTACCCCCTGTATATAGCCTCCACATTGACTCTGTACCGGTACCCCCTGTATATAGCCTCCACATTGACTCTGTACCGGTACCCCCTGTATATATCCTCCACATTGACTCTGTACCGGTACCCCTGTATATAGCCTCCACATTGACTCTGTACCGGTACCCCTGTATATATCCTCCACAATGACTCTGTACCGGTACCCCTGTATATATCCTCCACAATGACTCTGTACCGGTACCCCTGTATATAGCCTCCACATTGACTCTGTACCGGTACCCCTGTATATAGCCTCCACATTGACTCTGTACCGGTACCCCTGTATATATCCTCCACATTGACTCTGTACCGGTACCCCTGTATATATCCTCCACATTGACTCTGTACCGGTACCCCTGTATATATCCTCCACATTGACTCTGTACCGGTACCCCTGTATATAACCTCCACATTGACTCTGTACCGGTACCCCTGTATATATCCTCCACATTGACTCTGTACCGGTACCCCCTGTATATAGCCTCCACATTGACTCTCTACCGGTACCCCCTGTATATAGCCTCCACATTGACTCTGTACCGGTACCCCCTGTATATAGCCTCCACATTGACTCTGTACCGGTACCCCTGTATATATCCTCCACATTGACTCTGTACCGGTACCCCCTGTATATAGCCTCCACATTGACTCTCTACCGGTACCCCCTCTATATAGCCTCCACATTGACTCTCTACCGGTACCCCCTGTATATATCCTCCACATTGACTCTGTACCGGTACCCCTGTATATATCCTCCACATTGACTCTGTACCGGTACCCCCTGTATATAGCCTCCACATTGACTCTCTACCGGTACCCCCTCTATATAGCCTCCACATTGACTCTGTACCGGTACCCCCTGTATATAGCCTCCACATTGACTCTGTACTGGTCCCCCCTGTATATATCCTCCACATTGACTCTCTACCGGTACCCCCTGTATATAGCCTCCACATTGACTCTGTACCGGTACCCCCTGTATATAGCCTCCACATTGACTCTGTACTGGTCCCCCCTGTATATAGCCTCCACATTGACTCTGTACTGGTCCCCCCTGTATATATCCTCCACATTGACTCTCTACCGGTACCCCCTCTATATAGCCTCCACATTGACTCTGTACCGGTACCCCCTGTATATAGCCTCCACATTGACTCTGTACTGGTCCCCCCTGTATATATCCTCCACATTGACTCTCTACCGGTACCCCCTGTATATAGCCTCCACATTGACTCTGTACCGGTACCCCTGTATATAGCCTCCACATTGACTCTGTACTGGTCCCCCTGTATATAGCCTCCACATTGACTCTGTACTGGTACCCCTGTATATAGCCTCCACATTGACTCTGTACTGGTACCCCTGTATATAGCCTCCACATTGACTCTGTACTGGTACCCCTGTATATAGCCTCCACATTGACTCTGTACTGGTACCCCTGTATATAGCCTCCACATTGACTCTGTACTGGTACCCCCTGTATATAGCCTCCACATTGACTCTGTACTGGTACCCCTGTATATATCCTCCACATTGACTCTGTACGGTACCCCCTGTATATAGCCTCCACATTGACTCTGTACGGTACCCCCTGTATATAGCCTCCACATTGACTCTGTACTGGTACCCCTGTATATAGCCTCCACATTGACTCTGTACTGGTACCCCTGTATATAGCCTCCACATTGACTCTGTACTGGTACCCCTGTATATAGCCTCCACATTGACTCTGTACGGTACCCCTGTATATAGCCTCCACATTGACTCTGTACTGGTACCCCTGTATATATCCTCCACATTGACTCTGTACTGGTACCCCTGTATATAGCCTCCACATTGACTCTGTACCGGTACCCCTGTATATAGCCTCCACATTGACTCTGTACCGGTACCCCTGTATATATCCTCCACATTGACTCTGTACTGGTCCCCCCCTGTATATAGCCTCCACATTGACTCTGTACTGGTACCCCTGTATATAGCCTCCACATTGACTCTGTACTGGTACCCCTGTATATAGCCTCCACATTGACTCTGTACTGGTACCCTGTATATAGCCTCCACATTGACTCTGTACTGGTACCCTGTATATAGCCTCCACATTGACTCTGTACTGGTACCCCCTGTATATAGCCTCCACATTGACTCTGTACTGGTACCCCTGTATATATCCTCCACATTGACTCTGTACGGTACCCCCTGTATATAGCCTCCACATTGACTCTGTACGGTACCCCCTGTATATAGCCTCCACATTGACTCTGTACTGGTACCCCTGTATATAGCCTCCACATTGACTCTGTACTGGTACCCCTGTATATAGCCTCCACATTGACTCTGTACTGGTACCCCTGTATATAGCCTCCACATTGACTCTGTACGGTACCCCCTGTATATAGCCTCCACATTGACTCTGTACTGGTACCCCTGTATATATCCTCCACATTGACTCTGTACTGGTACCCCCTGTATATAGCCTCCACATTGACTCTGTACCGGTACCCCCTGTATATATCCTCCACATTGACTCTGTACTGGTACCCCCTGTATATAGCCTCCACATTGACTCTGTACCGGTACCCCCTGTATATAGCCTCCACATTGACTCTGTACCGGTACCCCCTGTATATATCCTCCACATTGACTCTGTACTGGTACCCCCTGTATATAGCCTCCACATTGACTCTGTACCGGTACCCCCTGTATATATCCTCCACATTGACTCTGTACCGGTACCCCCTGTATATATCCTCCACATTGACTCTGTACCAGGTACCCCCTGTATATAGTCTCCACATTGACTCTGTACCGGTACCCCCTGTATATAGTCTCCACATTGACTCTGTACCGGTACCCCCTGTATATATCCTCCACATTGACTCTGTACCGGTACCCCCTGTATATAGCCTCCACATTGACTCTGTGCCGGTACCCCTGTATATAGCCTCCACATTGACTCTGTACTGAGTACCCCTGTATATAGCCTCCACATTGACTCTGTACCAGTACCCCTGTATATAGCCTCCACATTGACTCTACCGGTACCCCTGTATATAGCCTCCACATTGACTCTCTACCGGTACCCCCTGTATATAGCCTCCACATTGACTCTGTACCGGTACCCCCTGTATATAGCCTCCACATTGACTCTGTACCGGTACCCCCTGTATATAGCCTCCACATTGACTCTGTACCGGTACCCCCTGTATATAGCCTCCACATTGACTCTGTACCAGTACCCCTGTATATATCCTCCACATTGACTCTGTACCGGTACCCCCCTGTATATAGCCTCCACATTGACTCTCTACCGGTACCCCCTGTATATAGCCTCCACATTGACTCTGTACGGTACCCCCTGTATATAGCCTCCACATTGACTCTGTACTGGTACCCCTGTATATATCCTCCACATTGACTCTGTACTGGTACCCCCTGTATATAGCCTCCACATTGACTCTGTACCGGTACCCCCTGTATATAGCCTCCACATTGACTCTGTACCGGTACCCCTGTATATATCCTCCACATTGACTCTGTACTGGTCCCCCTGTATATAGCCTCCACATTGACTCTGTACTGGTACCCCTGTATATAGCCTCCACATTGACTCTGTACTGGTACCCCTGTATATAGCCTCCACATTGACTCTGTACTGGTACCCCTGTATATAGCCTCCACATTGACTCTGTACTGGTACCCCTGTATATAGCCTCCACATTGACTCTGTACTGGTACCCCCTGTATATAGCCTCCACATTGACTCTGTACTGGTACCCCTGTATATATCCTCCACATTGACTCTGTACGGTACCCCCTGTATATAGCCTCCACATTGACTCTGTACGGTACCCCCTGTATATAGCCTCCACATTGACTCTGTACTGGTACCCCTGTATATAGCCTCCACATTGACTCTGTACTGGTACCCCTGTATATAGCCTCCACATTGACTCTGTACTGGTACCCTGTATATAGCCTCCACATTGACTCTGTACGGTACCCTGTATATAGCCTCCACATTGACTCTGTACTGGTACCCCTGTATATATCCTCCACATTGACTCTGTACTGGTACCCCTGTATATAGCCTCCACATTGACTCTGTACCGGTACCCCCTGTATATATCCTCCACATTGACTCTGTACTGGTACCCCTGTATATATAGCCTCCACATTGACTCTGTACCGGTACCCCTGTATATAGCCTCCCACATTGACTCTGTACCGGTACCCTGTATATATCCTCCACATTGACTCTGTACTGGTACCCCCTGTATATAGCCTCCACATTGACTCTGTACCGGTACCCCCTGTATATATCCTCCACATTGACTCTGTACCGGTACCCCCTGTATATATCCTCCACATTGACTCTGTACCAGGTACCCCCTGTATAGTCTCCACATTGACTCTGTACCGTACCCCCTGTATATAGTCTCCACATTGACTCTGTACCGGTACCCCCTGTATATATCCTCCACACTGACTCTGTACCGGTACCCCCCTGTATATAGCCTCCACATTGACTCTGTACCCGGTACCCCCTGTATATAGCCTCCACATTGACTCTGTACCGTACCCCTGTATATAGCCTCCACATTGACTCTGTACCAGTACCCTGTATATAGCCTCCACATTGACTCTCTACCGGTACCCCTGTATATAGCCTCCCATTGACTCTCTACCGGTACCCCTGTATATAGCCTCCACATTGACTCTGTACCGGTACCCCCTGTATATAGCCTCCACATGACTCTGTACCGGTACCCCCTGTATATAGCCTCCACATTGACTCTGTACCGGTACCCCTGTATATAGCCTCCACATTGACTCTGTACCAGTACCCCTGTATATAGCCTCCACATTGACTCTGTACCAGTACCCCTGTATATAGCCTCCACATTGACTCTGTACTGGTACCCCCTGTATATAGTCTCCACATTGACTCTGTACTGGTACCCTCTGTATATAGCCTCCACATTGACTCTGTACCGGTACCCCTGTATATAGCCTCCACATTGACTCTGTGCCGGTACCCCCTGTATATAGCCTCCACATTGACTCTGTACGCGGTCCCCTCGTATATAGCCTCCACATTGACTCTGTACCGGTACCCCCTGTATATAGCCTCCACATTGACTCTGTACC
>NC_088415.1:82970705-82980705 GCF_034236695.1 Oncorhynchus nerka
GTACCCCTGTATATAGCCTCCACATTGACTCTGTACTCCTGGCTCCCCTGTATATAGCCTCCACGTGAGCTCTATGCCGGTACCACCTGTGTATGGCCTCCCACATTGACTCTATGCCGATTTTCCTATAATATATAGCCTCATTGAGGCTCTGTGCCGGTGCCACCTGTAGCCTCCACATTGAGGCTCTGTGCCGGTGCCCTGTATAGCCTCCCGTGATCTGTGCCGGTACCCTGTATATAGCCTCCACATTGACTCTGTGCCGGTACCACCTGTATATAGCCTCCACATTGACTCTGTACCGGTACCCCCTGTATATATCCTCCACATTGACTCTGTACCGGTACCCCTGTATATAGCCTCCACATTGACTCTGTTGCCGGTACCCCCTGTATATCCTCCACGTTGACTCTGTTCCGGTTACCCCCTGTCCTTCCCACATTGACTCTGTGCCGTTGTACCTGTATATATCCTCCCATTGACTCTGCGGTACCCCTGTATATAGCCTCCACATTGACTCTGTACCCGGTACCCCTGTATATAGCCTCCACATTGACTCTGTACCGGTACCCCCTGTATATATCCCTCCACATTGACTCTGTGCCGGTACCCCTGTATATAGCCTCCCATTGACTCTGTACCGGTACCCCCCTGTATATAGCCTCCACATTGACTCTGTACCGGTACCCCCTGTATATATCCTCCACATTGACTCTGTACCGGTACCCCCTGTATATAGCCTCACATTGACTCTGTACCGGTACCCCTGTATATAGCCTCCACATTGACTCTGTACCGGTACCCCCTGTATATAGCCTCCACATTGACTCTGTACCGGTACCCCCTGTATATAGCCTCCACATTGACTCTGTACCGGTACCCCCTGTATATAGCCTCCACATTGACTCTGTACCGGTACCCCCTGTATATAGCCTCCACATTGACTCTGTACCGGTACCCCTGTATATAGCCTCCACATTGACTCTGTGCCGGTACCCCTGTATATAGCCTCCACATTGCCTCCACATTGACTCTATATAGCCTCCCATTGACTCTGTACCCCCTGTATATAGCCTCCACATTGACTCTGTACGGTACCCCCTGTATATAGCCTCCACATTGACTCTGTACCAGTACCCCCTGTATATATAGCCTCCACATTGACTCTGTACCGGTACCCCCTGTATATAGCCTCCACATTGACTCTGTACGGTACCCCCTGTATATAGCCTCCACATTGACTCTGTACGGTACCCCTGTATATAGCCTCCACATTGACTCTGTACCGGTACCCCCTGTATATAGCCTCCACATTGACTCTGTACGGTACCCCTGTATATAGCCTCCACATTGACTCTGTACCAGTACCCCCTGTATATAGCCTCCACATTGACTCTGTACGGTACCCCTGTATATAGCCTCCACATTGACTCTGTACTGGTACCCCCTGTATATAGCCTCCACATTGACTCTGTACCGGTACCCCCTGTATATAGCCTCCACATTGACTCTGTACTGGTACCCCCTGTATATAGCCTCCACATTGACTCTGTACTGGTACCCCCTGTATATAGCCTCCACATTGACTCTGTACCGGTACCCCCTGTATATAGCCTCCACATTGACTCTGTACCGGTACCCCCTGTATATAGCCTCCACATTGACTCTGTACCGGTACCCCCTGTATATAGCCTCCACATTGACTCGGTACCCCCTGTATATAGCCTCCACATTGACTCTGTACCGGTACCCCCTGTATATAGCCTCCACATTGACTCTGTACCAGTACCCCCTGTATATAGCCTCCACATTGACTCTGTACCGGTACCCCTGTATATAGCCTCCACATTGACTCTGTACCGGTACCCCCTGTATATAGCCTCTACGTTGACTCTGTACCGGTACCCCCTGTATTTAACCTCCACATTGACTCTGTACCTGTACCCCTGTATATAGCCTCCACATTGACTCTGTACCGGTACCCCCTGTATATAGCCTCCACATTGACTCTGTACGGTACCCCCTGTATATAGCCTCCACATTGACTCTGTACCGGTACCCCCTGTATATAGCCTCCACATTGACTCTGTACCCGGTACCCCCTGTATATAGCCTCCACATTGACTCTGTACCCCCTGGTACCCCTGTATATAGCCTCCACATTGACTCTGTACCGGTACCCCCTGTATATAGCCTCCACATTGACTCTGTACCGGTACCCCCTGTATATAGCCTCCACATTGACTCTGTACCGGTACCCCCTGTATATAGCCTCCACATTGACTCTGTACCGGTACCCCCTGTATATAGCCTCCACATTGACTCTGTACCGGTACCCCCTGTATATAGCCTCCACATTGACTCTGTGCCGGTACCCCCTGTATATAGCCTCCACATTGACTCTGTACCGGTACCCCTGTATATAGCCTCCACATTGACTCTGTGCCGGTACCCCCTGTATATAGTCTCCACATTGACTCTGTACCGGTACCCCCTGTATATAGCCTCCACATTGACTCTGTGACTCGGTACCCCCTGTATATAGCCTCCACATTGACTCTGTACGGTACCCCCTGTATATAGTCTCCACATTGACTCTGTACGGTACCCCCTGTATATAGCCTCCACATTGACTCTGTACCGGTACCCCCTGTATATAGCCTCCACATTGACTCTGTGTACCCCTGGTGCCCCCTGTATATAGCCTCCACATTGACTCTGTGCGGTACCCCTGTATATAGCCTCCACATTGACTCTGTACCGGTACCCCCTGTATATAGCCTCCACATTGACTCTGTACCGGTACCCCCTGTATATAGCCTCCACATTGACTCTGTACCGGTACCCCTGTATATAGCCTCCACATTGACTCTGTACCGGTACCCCCTGTATATAGCCTCCACATTGACTCTGTACCGGTACCCCCTGTATATAGCCTCCACATTGACTCTGTACCGGTACCCCTGTATATAGCCTCCACATTGACTCTGTACCGGTGCCCCCTGTATATAGCCTCCACATTGACTCTGTACCCGGTACCCCCGGTGACCCCCTGTATATAGCCTCCACATTGACTCTGTACCGGTACCCCCTGTATATAGCCTCCACATTGACTCTGTACCGGTACCCCCTGTATATAGCCTCCACATTGACTCTGTACCGGTACCCCCTGTATATAGCCTCCACATTGACTCTGTACCGGTACCCCCTGTATATAGCCTCCACATTGACTCTGTACCGGTACCCCCTGTATATAGCCTCCACATTGACTCTGTGCGGTACCCCCTGTATATAGCCTCCACATTGACTCTGTACCGGTACCCCCTGTATATAGCCTCCACATTGACTCTGTACCCGGTACCCCCTGTATATAGCCTCCACATTGACTCTGTACCGGTACCCCCTGTATATAGCCTCCACATTGACTCTGTACGGTACCCCCTGTATATAGCCTCCACATTGACTCTGTACCGGTACCCCCTGTATATAGCCTCCACATTGACTCTGTGCAGTTACCCCTGTGACTCGGTACCCCTGTATATAGCCTCCACATTGACTCTGTACCGGTACCCCCTGTATATAGCCTCCACATTGACTCTGTACGGTACCCCTGTATATAGCCTCCACATTGACTCTGTGCCGGTACCCCCTGTATATAGCCTCCACATTGACTCTGTACCCCGGTACCCCCTGTATATAGCCTCCACATTGACTCTGTACGGTACCCCCTGTATATAGCCTCCACATTGACTCTGTGCAGTACCCCCTGTATATAGCCTCCACATTGACTCTGTACTGGTACCCCCTGTATATAGCCTCCACATTGACTCTGTACGGTACCCCTGTATATAGCCTCCCACATTGACTCTGTACGGTACCCCCTGTATATAGCCTCCACATTGACTCTGTGCCGGTACCCCCTGTATATAGCCTCCACATTGACTCTGTACCGGTACCCCTGTATATAGCCTCCCACATTGACTCTGTACCGGTACCCCTGTATATAGCCTCCACATTGACTCTGTACCCGGTACACCCTGTATATAGCCTCCACATTGACTCTGTACGGTACCCCTGTATATAGCCTCCACATTGACTCTGTACCCGGTACCCCCTGTATATAGTCTCCACATTGACTCTGTACCGGTACCCCTGTATATAGCCTCCACATTGACTCTGTACCCCCGGTACCCCCTGTATATAGCCTCCACATTGACTCTGTACCGGTACCCCCTGTATATAGCCTCCACATTGACTCTGTACCGGTACCCCCTGTATATAGCCTCCACATTGACTCTGTACCGGTACCCCCTGTATATAGCCTCCACATTGACTCTGTACCGGTACCCCCCTGTATATAGTCTCCACATTGACTCTGTACCGGTACCCCCTGTATATAGTCTCCACATTGACTCTGTACCGGTACCCCCTGTATATAGTCTCCACATTGACTCTGTACGGTACCCCTGTATATAGTCTCCACATTGACTCTGTACGGTACCCCCTGTATATAGCCTCCACATTGACTCTGTACGGTACCCCCTGTATATAGTCTCCACATTGACTCTGTACCGGTACCCCCTGTATATAGCCTCCACATTGACTCTGTACCGGTACCCCCTGTATATAGCCTCCACATTGACTCTGTACCGGTACCCCCTGTATATAGTCTCCACATTGACTCTGTACAGGTACCCCCTGTATATAGCCTCCACATTGACTCTGTGCCGGTACCCCTGTATATAGCCTCCACATTGACTCTGTACCGGTACCCCCTGTATATAGTCTCCACATTGACTCTGTACCGGTACCCCCTGTATATAGCCTCCACATTGACTCTGTACCGGTACCCCCTGTATATAGCCTCCACATTGACTCTGTACCAGTACCCCCTGTATATAGTCTCCACATTGACTCTGTACCGGTACCCCCCTGTATATAGCCTCCACATTGACTCTGTACCGGTACCCCCTGTATATAGTCTCCACATTGACTCTGTACCGGTACCCCCCTGTATATAGTCTCCACATTGACTCTGTACCGGTACCCCTGTATATAGCCTCCACACTGACTCTGTGCCGGTACCCCCTGTATATAGCCTCCACATTGACTCTGTGCGGTACCCCCTGTATATAAGTCTCCACATTGACTCTGTACCCGGTACCCCCTGTATATAGCCTCCACACTTTGACTCTGTACCGGTACCCCCTGTATATAGTCTCATTGACTCTGTACCGGTACCCCCTGTATATAGTCTCCACATTGACTCTGTACCCGGTACCCCCTGTATATAGTCTCCACATTGACTCTGTACGGTACCCCCTGTATATAGTCTCCACATTGACTCTGTACCGGTACCCCCTGTATATAGCCTCCACACTGACTCTGTGCAGGTACCCCCTGTATATATCCTCCACATTGACTCTGTACCGGTACCCCCTGTATATAGTCTCACATTGACTCTGTACCAGTACCCCCTGTATATAGCCTCCACATTGACTCTGTACGGTACCCCCTGTATATAGTCTCCACATTGACTCTGTGCCGGTACCCCCTGTATATAGTCTCCACATTGACTCTGTGCCGGTACCCCCTGTATATAGCCCCTCCACTGACTCTGTACCGGTACCCCCTGTATATAGCCTCCACATTGACTCTGTACGGTACCCTGTATATAGCCTCCACATTGACTCTGTGCCGGTACCCCCTGTATATAGCCTCCACATTGACTCTGTACCGGTACCCCCCTGTATATAGCCTCCACATTGACTCTGTACCCGGTACCCCCTGTATATATCCTCCACATGACTCTGTACCGGTACCCCTGTATATAGCCTCCACATTGACTCTGTTCGGTACCCCTGTATATATCCTCATTGACTCTGTACCGGTACCCCCTGTATATATCCTCCACATTGACTCTGTACGGTACCCCTGTATATAGCCTCGTGGCTCTGTACGGTACCCCTGTATATAGCCTCCACATTGACTCTGTACGGTACCCCTGTATATAGCCTCCACATTGACTCTGTTCGGTACCCCCTGTATATATCCTCCACATTGACTCTGTGCCGGTACCCCCTGTATATATCCTCCACATTGACTCTGTACCGGTACCCCTGTATATAGCCTCCACATTGACTCTGTACCGGTACCCTGTATATAGCCTCCATTGACTCTGTACCGGTACCCCTGTATATAGCCTCCACATTGACTCTGTACCCGGTACCCTGTATATATCCTCCACATTGACTCTGTACGGTACCCCTGTATATAGCCTCCACATTGACTCTGTTCCGGTACCCCCTGTATATCCTCCACATTGACTCTGTTCCGGTACCCCTGTATATATCCTCCACATTGACTCTGTTCCGGTACCCCCTGTATATAGCCTCCACATTGACTCTGTACCGGTACCCCTGTATATATCTCCACATTGACTCTGTACCGGTACCCTGTATAGCCTCCACATTGACTCTGTGCAGGTACCCCCTGTATATAGCCTCCACATTGACTCTGTACCGGTACCCCCTGTATATAGCCTCCACATTGACTCTGTACCGGTACCCCCTGTATATAGCCTCCCACATTGACTCTGTACGGTACCCCCTGTATATAGCCTCCACATTGACTCTGTACTGGTACCCCTGTATATAGCCTCCACATTGACTCTGTACTGGTAGCCCCCTGTATATAGCCTCCACATTGACTCTGTACCGGTACCCCCTGTATATAGCCTCCACATTGACTCTGTACTGGTAGCCCTGTATATAGCCTCCACATTGACTCTGTACTGGTACCCCCTGTATATAGCCTCCACTGACTCTGTACCGGTACCCCCTGTATATAGCCTCACATTGACTCTGTACCGGTACCCCCTGTATATAGCCTCCACATTGACTCTGTACGGTACCCCCTGTATATAGCCTCCACATTGACTCTGTATAGTACCCCCTGTATATAGCCTCCACATTGACTCTGTACCGGTACACCCTGTATATAGCCTCCACATTGACTCTGTACCGGTACCCCTGTATAGCCTCCACATTGACTCTGTACCGGTACCTATATAGCCTCCACATTGACTCTGTACCGGTACACCCTGTATATAGCCTCACATTGACTCTGTACCGGTACCCCCTGTATATAGCCTCCACATTGACTCTGTGCCGGTACCCCCTGTATATAGCCTCCACATTGACTCTGTACGGTACCCCCTGTATATAGCCTCCATTATTGACTCTGTGCAGTACCCCCTGTATAGCCTCCACATTGACTCTGTACCAGTACCCCCTGTATATAGTCTCACATTGACTCTGTACGGTACCCCCTGTATATAGTCTCCACATTGACTCTGTGCGGTACCCCTGTATATAGTCTCCACATTGACTCTGTACGGTACCCCCTGTATATAGTCTCACATTGACTCTGTGCAGGTACCCCCTGTATATAGTCTCCACATTGACTCTGTACGGTACCCCCTGTATATAGTCTCACATTGACTCTGTACGGTACCCCTGTATATAGCCTCCACACTGACTCTGTACCGGTACCCCTGTATATATCCTCCCACATTGACTCTGTGCCCGGTACCCCCTGTATATAGTCTCCACATTGACTCTGTGCAGTACCCCCTGTATATAGCCTCCCACATTGACTCTGTGCCGGTACCCCTGTATATAGTCTCACATTGACTCTGTACCGGTACCCCCTGTATATAGTCTCCCACATGACTCTGTGCCCGGTACCCCCTGTATATAGCCTCCACACTGACTCTGTACCGGTACCCCCTGTATATAGCCTCCACATTGACTCTGTACGGTACCCCCTGTATATAGTCTCCACATTGACTCTGTACGGTACCCCCTGTATATAGCCTCCACATTGACTCTGTACCGGTACCCCCTGTATATAGTCTCCACATTGACTCTGTACGGTACCCCCTGTATATAGTCTCACATTGACTCTATACGGTACCCCCTGTATATAGCCTCCACACTGACTCTGTACGGTACCCCCTGTATATATAGCCTCCACATTGACTCTGTACCGGTACCCCCTGTATATAGCCTCCACATTGACTCTGCACCGGTACCCCCTGTATAGCCTCCACACTGACTCTGTACCGTACCCCCTGTATATAGTCTCCACATTGACTCTGTACCGTACCCCCTGTATATAGCCTCCACATTGACTCTGTACCGGTACCCCCTGTATATAGTCTCTCATTGACTCTGTACCGGTACCCCCTGTATATAGTCTCCACATTGACTCTGTACCAGTACCCCTGTATATAGCCTCCACACTGACTCTGTACGGTACCTGTATATAGCCCCTCCACATTGACTCTGTGCCGGTACCCCCTGTATATAGTCTCACATTGACTCTGTGCGGTACCCCTGTATATAGCCTCCACATTGACTCTGTACCGGTACCCCCTGTATATAGTCTCCACATTGACTCTGACCGGTACCCCTGTATATAGTCTCCACATTGACTCTGTACCGGTCCCCCTGTATATAGCCTCCACACTGACTCTGTACCAGTACCCCCTGTATATAGCCTCCACATTGACTCTGTACAGTATTTCTAGCCCATATAGCCTCCACATTGACTCTGTACCGGTACCCCCTGTATATATCCTCCACACTGACTCTGTACCGGTACCCCCTGTATATAGTCTCCACATTGACTCTGTACCGGTACCCCCTGTATATAGCCTCCACATTGACTCTGTACCGGTACCCCCTGTATATAGTCTCCCACATTGACTCTGTACGGTACCCCCTGTATATAGTCTCACATTGACTCTGTACCGGTACCCCCTGTATATAGCCTCCACACTGACTCTGTACCGGTACCCCCTGTATATAGCCTCCACATTGACTCTGTACCGGTACCCCCTGTATATAGTCTCCACATTGACTCTGTACCGGTACCCCCTGTATATAGCCTCCACATTGACTCTGTACGGTACCCCCTGTATATAGTCTCCACATTGACTCTGTACGGTACCCCCTGTATATAGTCTCCACATTGACTCTGTACCGGTACCCCCTGCATATAGCCCCTCCACACTGACTCTGTACCGGTACCCCCTGTATATAGCCTCCACATTGACTCTGTACCGGTACCCTGTATATAGCCTCCACATTGACTCTGTACCGGTACCCCCTGTATATAGCCTCCACATTGACTCTGTACCGGTACCCCCTGTATATAGCCTCCACATTGACTCTGTACCGGTACCCCCTGTATATAGCCTCCACATTGACTCTGTACCGGTACCCCCTGTATATAGCCTCCACATTGACTCTGTACCGGTACCCCTGTATATAGCCTCCACATTGACTCTGTACCGGTACCCCCTGTATATAGCCTCCACATTGACTCTGTACCGGTACCCCCTGTATATAGCCTCCACATTGACTCTGTACCGGTACCCCCTGTATATAGTCTCCACATTGACTCTGTACCGGTACCCCCTGTATATAGTCTCCACATTGACTCTGTACCGGTACCCCCTGTATATAGTCTCCACATTGACTCTGTACCGGTACCCCCTGTATATATCCTCCACATTGACTCTGTACCGGTACCCCCTGTATATAGTCTCCCACATTGACTCTGTACCGGTACCCCTGTATATAGTCTCCACATTGACTCTGTACGGTACCCCCTGTATATAGCCTCCACATTGACTCTGTACCGGTACCCCCCTGTATATATCCTCCACATTGACTCTGTACCGATACCCCTGTATATAGCCTCCACACTGACTCTGTACGGTACCCCCTGTATATAGCCTCCACATTGACTCTGTGCCGATACCCCTGTATATAGTCTCCACATTGTACCGATACCCCCTGTATATAGCCTCCACATTGACTCTGTACCGGTACCCCCTGTATATAGTCTCCACATTGACTCTGTACTGGTACCCCCTGTATATAGCCTCCACATTGACTCTGTACCGGTACCCCCTGTATATAGTCTCCAC